>NC_139636.1:28001530-28004030 GCF_964638095.1 Poromitra crassiceps
ACACACACACACAGACACAGACACACACAGACGCGCACGCGCACACACACAGACACACACACACACACACACACACACACACACACACACACACACACAGACACACACACACACACACACAGACACACACACACACACACACACACACACACACACACACACACACACAGACACACACACACACACACACACACACACACACACACACACACACACACACACACACAGACACACACACACACACAGACACACACACACACACACACACACACACACACACAGACACACACACACACAGACACACACACACACACACACACACACAGACACACACACACAGACACAGACACACACACACACACCTCACTCCCCTCACAGACCGTGTGCCAGCATGGCCGGCGGTTTTGAGGTTAGCAACGGGCACCGTGGATCAATACAGCTCAACAGCACGTCATGAACATCCATGTGATCTACTGCCTCCCTCAGAGACTAAACTCCCCATGTGATCTACTGCCTCCCTCCATGTGATCTACTGCCTCCCTCAGAGACTAAACTCCCCATGTGATCTACTGCCTCCCTCCATGTGATCTACTGCCTCCCTCCATGTGATCTACTGCCTCCCTCAGAGACTAAACTCCCCATGTGATCTACTGCCTCCCTCCATGTGATCTACTGCCTCCCTCCATGTGATCTACTGCCTCCCTCAGAGACTAAACTCCCCATGTGATCTACTGCCTCCCTCCATGTGATCTACTGCCTCCCTCCATGTGATCTACTGCCTCCCTCAGAGACTAAACTCCCCATGTGATCTACTGCCTCCCTCAGAGACTAAACTCCATGTGATCTACTGCCTCCCTCAGAGACTAAACTCCATGTGATCTACTGCCTCCCTCAGAGACTAAACTCATGAACATCCATGTGATCTACTGCCTCCCTCAGAGACTAAACTCCATGTGATCTACTGCCTCCCTCAGAGACTAAACTCCATGTGATCTACTGCCTCCCTCAGAGACTAAATTCCATGTGATCTACTGCCTCCCTCAGAGACTAAACTCATGAACATCCATGTGATCTACTGCCTCCCTCAGAGACTAAACTCCCCATGTGATCTACTGCCTCCCTCAGAGACTAAACTCATGAACATCCATGTGATCTACTGCCTCCCTCAGAGACTAAACTCCTCATGAACATCCATGTGATCTACTGCCTCCCTCAGAGACTAACATCCATGTGATCTACTGCCTCCCTCAGAGACTAACATCCATGTGATCTACTGCCTCCCTCAGAGACTAACATCCATGTGATCTACTGCCTCCCTCAGAGACTAAACTCCCCGCGACCTCAGACTCTCCATCTGAAAAAAGGTGAGTGTTCAATCAAATAAAAAATACATAAAACAATGAAAGCAAATATTAAGAGTACCTTCCGAGAGGACGATGTGTCCAGACGTGCTGGGATACTGTGTTCTGTGTGTTATGATGTGTGTGTGCATAGTGGTTCAAAGTAATACGTCCCGTTCTTAAACACAAAGGAAGAACTCGTGCTAATCCCGTCAGGATTACAATTGATTCATTAGCAGTTGCAATAATTGCTTGGAGCTCATGCACTACCCATGATGACAGACGGGGGGGCCTTTTGAACATTTTCACAACAAAGACCTCCAAATAAATATGGGATGAGCAGGATCCCCTCGGAGAGGAGGGAAGAATCCGGGAATTCCCATCTGGAGGAGAGAAAAATATAGGTTGTATTTACCAGACGCCTGAACGAAATAATAGTGAGAATAAACTATTGTGTGTGGATTTGGCCGGGAACCCCTGGAACTCCACTGTGCAAACCCACTGGGGTAGAACACATGCTGCAATGGCAGGACTGGGACAGCAGAGGAGCGCAGGAAAATAAGGTGTTTACAGTCTACAGCAGACAGGCCCCACCTCACACATCAACAAATGCAGATCTAGTGGATCTAGTCTAATCTAGTCTAGTCTAGTCTAGTCTCAAGTCTGTGAATGAGGTTTGAGGTGTGTCTGTTACTCCAACACCTCCCAATGAGGACTTGATCCGTTCTGGCTGCTAAGCGAGCAGCGGCAGGCCGGAAGTCTTTGTTCCAGACGGCTCTGTGCCTCGAACAAAAACACAAACACACACCGCCTGTGAAGAGGCAGTGTGTGTGTGTGGGCCTACCCCAGGCTCCTCCTCGGCCTGAACACACACACACACACACACACACACACACACACACACACACATGGACACACACATGGACACAAACACACACAGATACACACATAACCAACTCCACCACAAGCGCCTCTGAGCCGCGTCTCACCCACCCACACACATACACAACACACAACCTGACCGCCTCCCCTCTCCCTGTCTCTCCCTCCCTCCCTCCCTCCCTATATGTCTCTCTCCCTCCCTCCCTATGTCTCTCTCTCCCTCTCTCTCCCTCCCTCCCTGTCTCTCTTCCACCCTCCTTATGTCTCTGTCTCTCCCT
>NC_139636.1:28009030-28019030 GCF_964638095.1 Poromitra crassiceps
ACAATCCAGCCCTACAGACATCTCTACAACAAACTATATGGCCATCTGTAAAATAAAAGGTATGATGTGCTTATACAACCCGATCTCCAAAACAATTGTAAAATAGCAACGTTTGTGGACAAACGTTGGTATTTTACAATGTCGGCTAAGAAATTGTAAAATGGGAACGTACGTGTCTACAGCGGTGGGCGTGGTTTGGGCGTGTTTTACGGAGATTTTCTGTTTCTAACCCCTCCCCCTACTCTAATCCTAACCCTAAAATCTCAGAACGTTACTATTTTACAATTTTCGAGCCGAAATTGTAAAATAGCAACGTTGGTCCATATCGTTGGTATTATACAATTTTCTAAGAGACTGTGTTGGCTTATATGATCTCTGTACTGGTAATGGTACTGTACCGTTACCATGCATTATGATCTGGTTATATGAGATCTCTGCACTGGTAATGGTACCGGCGTGCATTATGATGTGCTTATATGATCTCTGTACTGGTAATGGTACTGTACTGTTACCGTGCTGCATCTCATCAAAGTGGCACATTAGTTGTTCAGCTATAACCAGGATATTGCATTTCCCCTCCTCAGCCCACAGCCTTCAGCCCACGCAGGCCACCTCCAGCCCAACCCCTCCGCCCGCCTGCCTGATACACCCACCCACCCTCCTGCCCACCCTCCGCCTGCCTGACCCCCCACCCGCCTGCCTGACCCCCCACCCGCCTGCCTGCCTAGCTGCCTGCCTGCCCAGCTGTCTGTCTTCTTGCCTGCCCGCCTGCCTGATACACCCACCCACCCTCCACGAGTCCACCTGCCCACCCTCCGCCTGCCTGCCCACCCTCTGCCTGCCCATCCCACCCTCCGCCTGCCCGCCCACCCTCCGCCTGCCTGACCCCCCACCCGCCTACCACCCGCCTGCCCGCCCACCCTCCGCCTGCCTGACCCCCCACCCTCCTGCCACCCGCCTGCCTGCCCGCCCACCCTCCGCCTGCCTGACCCCCCACCCGCCTGCCACCCGCCTGCCTGCCCGCCCACCCTCCGCCTGCCTGACCCCCCACCCGCCTGCCACCCGCCTGCCTGACCCCCCACCCTCCTGCCACCCACCCTCCGCCTGCCTGACCCCCCACCCGCCTACCACCCGCCTGCCTGCCCGCCCACCCTCCGCCTGCCTGACCCCCCACCCGCCTGCCACCCGCCTGCCTGCCCACCCGCCCTCCGCCTGCCTGACCCCCCACCCTCCTGCCACCCGCCTGCCTGCCTGCCACCCGCCTGCCTGCCCAGTGCCCACTCTCCGCCTAACCACACACCCACCCTCCGCCTGCCTAAAACCCACCCGCCTGCCTGTGCCTGTGTTTCAGTCCTGGCCCCAGTCCACTCAAACTTTCCACAGATGGGCACAGGGCTGAGTGGCAGTATGTTCAGCATTCAGCGTGCATGCGTCAGCCACACCACAACCCAGGGACCGAAAGGCCGCCACCATCAGAGGGGTGGAGTTAAGGGACAAGCGCTTGACACTATGGGGGTGGAGCAGCAAGGGGATGGCGACATCAGTCGCCATAAGCTGCCAGTGCGAAAGAGGGCTGGTCTAACGAAGGAGCATCCAGGCTGCATAGTGTGGTTACTGCTGCCTGGCTATTTATATGTGTCCCTCCTTTAGAGAAGGAGGCCACTCCTATTGGATCCAGATGTGAGAGGAAGGACAGACAGCAGTCCGCCTGGAAGGTGGCAGCCTGGACCCAATCTAGGCTCTGCTGTTTTATAGGGGGGCAGTCTGAACTACTGTGTCATAACACAAGAGAGGGGGGCAGTCTGAACTACTGTGTCGTAACGCAAGAGAGGGGGGCAGTCTGAACTACTGTGTCGTAACCCAAGAGAGGGGGGCAGTCTGAACTACTGTGTCGTAACGCAAGAGAGGGGGGCAGTCTGAACTACTGTGTCGTAACGCAAGAGAGGGGGGCAGTCTGAACTACTGTGTCGTAACGCAAGAGAGGGGGGCAGTCTGAACTACTGTGTCGTAACGCAAGAGAGAGGGGCAGTCTGAACTACTGTGTCGTAACGCAAGAGAGGGGGGGAGTCTGAACTACTGTGCCGTAACGCAAGAGAGGGGGGCAGTCTGAACTACTGTGCCGTAACGCAAGAGAGAGGGGCAGTCTGAACTACTGTGTCGTAACGCAAGAGAGAGGGGCAGTCTGAACTACTGTGCCGTAACGCAAGAGAAGGGGGCAGTCTGAACTACTGTGTCGTAACGCAAGAGAGAGGGGCAGTCTGAACTACTGTGCCGTAACGCAAGAGAAGGGGGCAGTCTGAACTACTGTGTCGTAACGCAAGAGAGGGGGCAGTCTGAACTACTGTGTCGTAACGCAAGAGAGAGGGGCAGTCTGAACTACTGTGCCGTAACGCAAGAGAAGGGGGCAGTCTGAACTACTGTGTCGTAATGCAAGAGAGGGGGCAGTCTGAACTACTGTGTCGTAACGCAAGAGAGAGGGGCAGTCTGAACTACTGTGCCGTAACGCAAGAGAAGGGGGCAGTCTGAACTACTGTGCCGTAACGCAAGAGAGGGGGGCAGTCTGAACTACTGTGCCGTAACGCAAGAGAAGGGGGCAGTCTGAACTACTGTGCCGTAACGCAAGAGAGGGGGACAGTCTGAACTACTGTGCCGTAACGCAAGAGAGGGGGGCAGTCTGAACTACTGTGTCGTAACGCAAGAGAGGGGGGCAGTCTGAACTACTGTGTCGTAACGCAAGAGAGGGGACAGTCTGAACTACTGTGTCGTAACGCAAGAGAGGGGGCAGTCTGAACTACTGTGTCGCAACGCAAGAGAGGGGGCAGTCTGAACTACTGTGTCGTAACGCAAGAGAAGGGGGCAGTCTGAACTACTGTGCCGTAACACGAGAAGGGGGGCAGTCTGAACTACTGTGCTGTAACGCAAGAGAGGGGGGCAGTCTGAACTACTGTGTCGTAACGCAAGAGAGGGGGGCAGTCTGAACTACTGTGCTGTAACGCAAGAGAGGGGGGCAGTCTGAACTACTGTGTCGTAACGCAAGAGAGGGGGGAAGTCTGAACTACTGTGCCGTAACGCAAGAGAGGGGGCAGTCTGAACTACTGTGCCGTAACACAAGAGAGGGGGGCAGTCTGAACTACTGTGCCGTAACACAAGAGAGGGGGGCAGTCTGAACTACTGTGCCGTAACACAAGAGAGGGGGCAGTCTGAACTACTGTGCCGTAATGCAAGAGAGGGGGGCAGTCTGAACTACTGTGCTGTAACACAAGAGAGGGGGGCAGTCTGAACTACTGTGTCGTAACGCAAGAGAGGGGGGCAGTCTGAACTACTGTGTCGTAACGCAAGAGAGGGGGGCAGTCTGAACTACTGTGCCGTAACGCAAGAGAGGGGGGCAGTCTGAACTACTGTGCCGTAACGCAAGAGAAGGGGGGCAGTCTGAACTACTGTGTCGTAACGCAAGAGAGGGGGGCAGTCTGAACTACTGTGTCGTAACACAAGAGAGAGGGGCAGTCTGAACTACTGTGCCGTAACGCAAGAGAGGGGGGCAGTCTGAACTACTGTGCTGTAACGCAAGAGAGGGGGGCAGTCTGAACTACTGTGCTGTAACACAAGAGAGGGGACAGTCTGAACTACTGTGCTGTAACACAAGAGAGGGGACAGTCTGAACTACTGTGCCGTAACACAAGAGAGGGGACAGTCTGAACTACTGTGCCGTAACGCAAGAGAGGGGACAGTCTGAACTACTGTGTCGTAACGCAAGAGAGGGGGGCAGTCTGAACTACTGTGCCGTAACACAAGAGAGGGGACAGTCTGAACTACTGTGCCGTAACGCAAGAGAGGGGACAGTCTGAACTACTGTGCCGTAACGCAAGAGAGGGGACAGTCTGAACTACTGTGTCGTAACACAAGAGAGGGGACAGTCTGAACTACTGTGCTGTAACACAAGAGAGGGGACAGTCTGAACTACTGTGCCGTAACGCAAGAGAAGGGGGCAGTCTGAACTACTGTGCCGTAACACGAGAAGGGGGGCAGTCTGAACTACTGTGCTGTAACGCAAGAGAGGGGGGCAGTCTGAACTACTGTGTCGTAACGCAAGAGAGGGGGGCAGTCTGAACTACTGTGCTGTAATGCAAGAGAGGGGGGCAGTCTGAACTACTGTGTCGTAACGCAAGAGAGGGGGGAAGTCTGAACTACTGTGCCGTAACGCAAGAGAGGGGGCAGTCTGAACTACTGTGCCGTAACACAAGAGAGGGGGGCAGTCTGAACTACTGTGCCGTAACACAAGAGAGGGGGGCAGTCTGAACTACTGTGCCGTAACACAAGAGAGGGGGCAGTCTGAACTACTGTGCCGTAATGCAAGAGAGGGGGGCAGTCTGAACTACTGTGCTGTAACACAAGAGAGGGGGGCAGTCTGAACTACTGTGTCGTAACGCAAGAGAGGGGGGCAGTCTGAACTACTGTGTCGTAACGCAAGAGAGGGGGGCAGTCTGAACTACTGTGCCGTAACGCAAGAGAGGGGGGCAGTCTGAACTACTGTGCCGTAACGCAAGAGAAGGGGGGCAGTCTGAACTACTGTGTCGTAACGCAAGAGAGGGGGGCAGTCTGAACTACTGTGTCGTAACACAAGAGAGAGGGGCAGTCTGAACTACTGTGCCGTAACGCAAGAGAGGGGGGCAGTCTGAACTACTGTGCTGTAACGCAAGAGAGGGGGGCAGTCTGAACTACTGTGCTGTAACACAAGAGAGGGGACAGTCTGAACTACTGTGCTGTAACACAAGAGAGGGGACAGTCTGAACTACTGTGCCGTAACACAAGAGAGGGGACAGTCTGAACTACTGTGCCGTAACGCAAGAGAGGGGACAGTCTGAACTACTGTGTCGTAACGCAAGAGAGGGGGGCAGTCTGAACTACTGTGCCGTAACACAAGAGAGGGGACAGTCTGAACTACTGTGCCGTAACGCAAGAGAGGGGACAGTCTGAACTACTGTGTCGTAACACAAGAGAGGGGACAGTCTGAACTACTGTGCTGTAACACAAGAGAGGGGACAGTCTGAACTACTGTGCCGTAACGCAAGAGAGGGGACAGTCTGAACTACTGTGCCGTAACGCAAGAGAGGGGGGCAGTCTGAACTACTGTGCCGTAACACAAGAGAGGGGACAGTCTGAACTACTGTGCCGTAACGCAAGAGAGGGGACAGTCTGAACTACTGTGCCGTAACACAAGAGAGGGGACAGTCTGAACTACTGTGCCGTAACACAAGAGAGGGGACAGTCTGAACTACTGTGCCGTAACGCAAGAGAGGGGACAGTCTGAACTACTGTGCCGTAACACAAGAGAGGGGACAGTCTGAACTACTGTGCCGTAACGCAAGAGAGGGGGGCAGTCTGAACTACTGTGCTGTTACGCAAGAGAGGGGGGCAGTCTGAACTACTGTGCTGTAACACAAGAGAGGGGACAGTCTGAACTACTGTGCCGTAACGCAAGAGAGGGGGGCAGTCTGAACTACTGTGCTGTTACGCAAGAGAGGGGGGCAGTCTGAACTACTGTGCCGTAACGCAAGAGAGGGGACAGTCTGAACTACTGTGCCGTAACGCAAGAGAGGGGGGCAGTCTGAACTACTGTGCTGTTACGCAAGAGAGGGGGGCAGTCTGAACTACTGTGCTGTAACACAAGAGAGGGGACAGTCTGAACTACTGTGCCGTAACGCAAGAGAGGGGACAGTCTGAACTACTGTGCCGTAACGCAAGAGAGGGGGGCAGTCTGAACTACTGTGCCGTAACACAAGAGAGGGGGGCAGTCTGAACTACTGTGCCGTAACACAAGAGAGGGGGGCAGTCTGAACTACTGTGCCGTAACACAAGAGAGGGGGCAGTCTGAACTACTGTGCTGTAACACAAGAGAGGGGACAGTCTGAACTACAGTGCCGTAACGCAAGAGAGGGGGGCAGTCTGAACTACTGTGCCGTAACGCAAGAGAGGGGGGCAGTCTGAACTACTGTGTCGTAACACAAGAGAGGGGGGCAGTCTGAACTACTGTGTCGTAACACAAGAGAGGGGGGCAGTCTGAACTACTGTGCCGTAACACAAGAGAGGGGGGCAGTCTGAACTACTGTGCCGTAACGCAAGAGAGGGGACAGTCTGAACTACTGTGCCGTAACGCAAGAGAGGGGGGCAGTCTGAACTACTGTGCCGTAACGCAAGAGAGGGGGGCAGTCTGAACTACTGTGCCGTAACGCAAGAGAGGGGGGCAGTCTGAACTACTGTGCCGTAACGCAAGAGAGGGGGCAGTCTGAACTACTGTGCCGTAACGCAAGAGAGGGGGGCAGTCTGAACTACTGTCGTAACGCAAGAGAGGGGGCAGTCTGAACTACTGTCGTAACGCAAGAGAAGGGGGCAGTCTGAACTACTGTCGTAACACAAGAGAAGGGGGGCAGTCTGAACTACTGTCGTAACACAAGAGAAGGGGGCAGTCTGAACTACTGTCGTAACACAAGAGAGGGGGGCAGTCTGAACTACTGTCGTAACGCAAGAGAAGGGGGCAGTCTGAACTACTGTCGTAACACAAGAGAGGGGGCAGTCTGAACTACTGTCGTAACGCAAGAGAAGGGGGCAGTCTGAACTACTGTCGTAACACAAGAGAAGGGGGGCAGTCTGAACTACTGTCGTAACACAAGAGAAGGGGGCAGTCTGAACTACTGTCGTAACACAAGAGAGGGGGGCAGTCTGAACTACTGTCGTAACACAAGAGAAGGGGGCAGTCTGAACTACTGTCGTAACGCAAGAGAGGGGACAGTCTGAACTACTGTGCTGTAACACAAGAGAGGGGGGCAGTCTGAACTACTGTCGTAACACAAGAGAGGGGGGCAGTCTGAACTACTGTCGTAACACAAGAGAGGGGGCAGTCTGAACTACTGTCGTAACACAAGAGAGGGGGGCAGTCTGAACTACTGTCGTAACACAAGAGAGGGGGCAGTCTGAACTACTGTGTCGTAACGCAAGAGAGGGGGGCAGTCTGAACTACTGTGTCGTAACGCAAGAGAGGGGGGGCAGTCTGAACTACTGTGCTGTAACACAAGAGACAGTCACTTTACTCTACTATGACAAGGACAAAGATGAGATTACAGTCACCTTAGAAAAGGGACAACAGAGTGTGCAGCATGACTTGCCACCATGTTGTACACTCAAAAGCAAATTTCTTATAATTGTGTACATAGTATACTGTATTATTATTATTATTATTATTATTATTATTATATATTATTATTATAGTATACTGTATTATACTGGGACATCATTTGAATAGAGAAAATGATACAATGAAAAATTAGACACACTGTTGCAGGTCCCAACAGAGATCCTTTGGATGTACCAACAAAAAAACACACAGCAACATGTACATGTACACATTCACACGGAGGAATGTGAATGTAGGTCAAATCAAATGTTTGTGGCGCTTGAATCCATTTCTGCAACTATCTGTGTACTTAAACACTGTACGTCTGCACAAGTGGGTGCTGCTGGGATGAAGTAGTTAGGGTTTAAAAAAAAAAGAAGCATTCTTCTGAAGAAGATCTAAGGTCGCAGCCCCACCATAGCTCTCAAACCTGGCATCTCACATCTCACCCGGCCAGCCAACTAACTAACATAGCTTAACACGGCTCCTCTGCTCCCTCCTCCCCCTGCGTAAGCATGGCACTTGAATGACAATGAGTGCTTGTGAGACAAGGCTAAATGTGTTGTGACCCCTGATGATGGATTGCCAGTAGCCAGCCATCCACTGGGCTAGGAGCCCATTGATCCACTAGGGGATCCAATGACACCTCATCAATCCTGGGGCCCGAGCTCCCACGAGATGGAGAGATGGAGACTAGACGAGGGAAGAGAGGACAAAAAGGGAAGAGTACATTCTAACGACGGAGGACCTCGTCTGTCTGTCTGTCCCTCGGTTTATACGTCCAGTATGCTTGTGTCTTTAGAGTGTGTATGGTTTATCTATCTGTGTGTGCCTGTCTCTGCTACGTCTCTCTCTGTCTCTCTGTCTCTCTCTCTGTCTCTCTCTCTCTCTTACTGCCCTGTTGTGGTTGGTCTTCTGTCTCCATCACCTCATTGCAGCCACGGGACATGACAAGGCAGACAATGGAGGGCTGTGGACAGCTGCTAATCTAGTCACATCTGGCTCTATCATCCTCTACTCATGCCTGCTCCACACTGAATGGATATGGCAGAGAGTATTCCCTGTTGCATCAGATAGGTCTGGTCCCAGACGGCAGACGCAAGACGCGGAGGCACGCGCACGCACACACGCACACACACGCACGCACGCACACACGCACACACACACACACACACGCACACACACACACACACACACACAGACACATTGTGTGCTGCTGTGTGCGGTTGCGGGACGCGAGCGTGAGGTCTGAACAGGAGCCATTGTGGACTGGGCTCTACTACGCAGCAGCCACACTGACTCTGGGGCTTCGCTCGCTCCTCTGATGGGTCTGAGGAGCGCCGACGTCAAGCCGCAAGCAGCCCGCCGCGTGACGTCAACACATGTATGCTTTGACCGGGCGCCCGGGATGACGTGCTTTTCAAACAGAGTGGCGAGGGGGGGGGACGGGGAAGGGGGGGGTTTGGGTACACCGTCCGGATGTCACAGCCATTTTGCGGCCCACCATAACAGCACGTGAGATCCGCTTTGATTAAAAAGCCAGCGAAATGAAACGGGCAGTATAATTTCACAGCAGAGCATCACTGTCAGTGTCACGGTATAATTATGTGTCTGCTCTCAAATAACTCGGAGGCATTCCCCCGCTCGCTCGCCTGCCCACAGTGGGCCCAGTGTTCGGATGAAATAGTGCCGTCTGCTTGACCAGTGGCTGCTGCTGGCGTCGTGTTATGGCAGAAGAAGAAGAAGGGGGGGGACAGACAGTAATAAAAGTAAATCATTTCACCAGTCAGGGATACATCAATGTCACCTCAGATTGGATAAACAGGTTTCTTGGAATTAAATCAGGACGTTTTGTAAGTCAATATCCTCTACTTTTCCTCTTTCCCCCTCCTCTGAACACACAGCATCGCTCCACGCCGCTGCCGTGTCCAGTGCAGTGCCGTGTATTACATTAGATCATAAATGATATCCTATTGCTGCCGAGCTAACTCAGTTGTCCGTTTGACTGGTCTCTCTCTCTCTCTCTCTCTCTCTCTCTCTCTCTCTCTCTCTCTCTCTCTCTCTCTCTCTCATATAATAACTGAAGGAGCAGCAGTGAAGGAATGACAGGGCGACCTGTTTCTCTCTCTCTCTCTCTCTCTCTCTCTCTCTCACACACACACACACACACACACACAGACTTCAGAGAGCATTCACTCCACCCCTGTGTCGCCCCTGTGCCCTCCTGGTACCCCTTCCTGCTGGCTCCGCCTCCCTCCCCGGGCCACCCGCCTCGAGGGGGGCGGGGCCTCGAGGGGGGCGGGAGCAGGGCATTCCACAGGCCTACGTGCCTCACGACACAACCGCACTACAGCCCCCCCTACCCTCAGAGCACACACCCCGTCACACTCCATCACAACACCACACGCAGACGGAGGCTCGAGGGCACACTGACACGTGACAGAGGGAGAAAGGTGACTCTCGGAGGAGAGAGTGTGGATCTTTGGGTATCTCACGATTCGATTCTATTTCGATCCCTGGGGGGGGGGGGCACGATTAGATTCAAAATCGATTCTCGATTCAAAGCGATTGCCGATTCAAAAGCGATTCTCGATTCAGCAGCACACAGGGGGATTTCAGGATCTACTCGAGTCCGCTGTGCGGGCTAAGAAAGGCCAAGCAAATGATGGCCTGAAAGCAGGATAAATTGTGTCAGATTATGTCGTTTTTATATTTGAAAAGGTTGTATCAAATGATTGCAATAATGTAAACACAGTACACACAAAGGCACATCTAAGACAAAACCGATTTTGGAAGTTGAGAATCGATTCAGAATCGATTCTTTGTAAGACA
>NC_139636.1:28024030-28043253 GCF_964638095.1 Poromitra crassiceps
GGCACAGTGGTGGAAAGGGTGGACAGCTTCAAGTACCTGGGAGTCAACATCCACCAGGACCTGACCTGGGCCGGCCACACCGCCACTGTTGTCAAAAAGGCCCAACAGCGAATACACGGACTCAGGCGCCTGAAGAAGTTTGGGCTAAGGAAAGAAATCCTCAGGGACTTCTACAGAGGCACCATTGAAAGCCTGCTGACTGGCTGCTTCACCGCCTGGTACGGGAACTGTACCACCATGGACCGCAGGGCGCTATGGAGGGTGAGGCGCGCGGCCCAGCACGTAACAGGAGACGAGTTACCAGAACTGCACGAACTGTATAACCAGCGGTGCCTCAGGAGGTCCCTGAAGATCATCAAAGACACAAACCATCCCCACAACAGCCTGTTCTCCCTGCTACCCTCAGGGAGGAGATACAGGGTTCCAAAAGCACGCACAAATCGCTTGAGGAACAGTTTCTTCCCGCAGGCCACGAGACTCCTTAACATACACAAATAGTGTAGTAGTCGTACCGTACCGTACTGCAGCTGCTACCATTATGTATGACTAATGTTTAATTGTATGTCTAACAAGGTACATGCTATTTGCACCTGTATGTCAATTATGTCGAATTTAAAATGTCTGAACACGTCTAACGTATGCACAATGCCTAATGTTTAATTGTATGTTTAATAAGGTACATGCTACTTGCACTGTAATGTATGTCAAATACGTCGAATTAAAATGTCCGAACACGTCTAACGTATGCACATGACGTGCACCTATGTGCAATGAATATGCCACTGACTTGTCTTATCGCTATTCTGCCGCATTGCCTATTGCTGCTTAGTATTGCTTATTGATGCCTATTTCTTATTGCCTATTGCTCATTGCTTGTTGCCTATTTGTACTATGTCGTAAACGGAGTCCACAGCACAAGAATTTCACACGTGATACTTGTACCATGGAGTGACAATAAAAATCTTGAATCTTGAATCTTGAAGGAGAGCAGCAAAGCTTCTCGTCGAGCCAGCAGGGCCTTCAAAGCTTTCAACAGTCCAAACATTTGTCGAAATTTGTGGAATTCAACATACTTAACCACGAGTACATTCCAGCCCATTAGTCAAAGCCCCTGATGAAACAGACACTTCAACTCTGATTGGGTTATGTGGCCTATGAGAGAATAGAGCAATCTCTATTTATTCTTATTTACATTGGAGGGTCAACTGCGTGGTCTTGGGAAAGTGTGGAGGCAACAGGCACCATGGCACTGATCGTATGAGAGAGCGAGGCAACATGGCACTGATCGTATGAGAGAGCGAGGTAACATGACACTGATCTTATGAGAGAGCGAGGTAACATGACACTGATCATATGAGAGAGTGAGGTAACATGACACTGATCATATGAGAGAGTGAGGTAACATGACACTGATCTTATGAGAGAGCGAGGTAACATGACACTGATCATATGAGAGAGAGAGGTAACATGACACTGATCATATGAGAGAGAGAGGTAACATGACACTGATCTTATGAGAGAGTGAGGCAACATGACACTGATCGTATGAGAGAGTGAGGTAACATGACACTGATCTTATGAGAGAGCGAGGTAACATGACACTGATCATATGAGAGAGCGAGGTAACATGACACTGATCATATGAGAGAGTGAGGCAACATGACACTGATCATATGAGAGAGAGAGGCAACATGACACTGATCATATGAGAGAGCGAGGTAACATGACACTGATCGTATGAGAGAGCGAGGTAACATGACACTGATCATATGAGAGAGAGAGGCAACATGACACTGATCGTATGAGAGAGAGAGGTAACATGACACTGATCTTATGAGAGAGAGAGGTAACATGACACTGATCATATGAGAGAGCGAGGTAACATGACACTGATCGTATGAGAGAGAGAGGTAACATGACACTGATCATATGAGAGAGAGAGGTAACATGACACTGATCATATGAGAGAGAGAGGTAACATGACACTGATCATATGAGAGAGAGAGGCAACATGACACTGATCTTATGAGAGAGAGAGGCAACATGACACTGATCGTATGAGAGAGCGAGGTAACATGACACTGATCATATGAGAGAGCAAGGTAACATGACACTGATCATATGAGAGAGAGAGGCAACATGACACTGATCATATGAGAGAGAGAGGCAACATGACACTGATCATATGAGAGAGAGAGGTAACATGACACTGATCTTATGAGAGAGAGAGGTAACATGACACTGATCATATGAGAGAGAGAGGTAACATGACACTGATCATATGAGAGAGAGAGGTAACATGACACTGATCATATGAGAGAGAGAGGCAACATGACACTGATCGTATGAGAGAGCGAGGTAACATGACACTGATCGTATGAGAGAGAGAGGCAACATGACACTGATCATATGAGAGAGAGAGGCAACATGACACTGATCATATGAGAGAGAGAGGTAACATGACACTGATCGTATGAGAGAGTGAGGTAACATGACACTGATCGTATGAGAGAGTGAGGTAACATGACACTGATCATATGAGAGAGAGAGGTAACATGACACTGATCATATGAGAGAGTGAGGTAACATGACACTGATCATATGAGAGAGAGAGGTAACATGACACTGATCATATGAGAGAGAGAGGTAACATGACACTGATCATATGAGAGAGAGAGGTAACATGACACTGATCATATGAGAGAGAGAGGTAACATGACACTGATCATATGAGAGAGAGAGGTAACATGACACTGATCATATGAGAGAGAGAGGTAACATGACACTGATCATATGAGAGAGAGAGGTAACATGACACTGATCATATGAGAGAGAGAGGTAACATGACACTGATCGTATGAGAGAGCGAGGTAACATGACACTGATCATATGAGAGAGAGAGGTAACATGACACTGATCATATGAGAGAGAGAGGTAACATGACACTGATCATATGAGAGAGTGAGGTAACATGACACTGATCATATGAGAGAGAGAGGTAACATGACACTGATCGTATGAGAGAGTGAGGTAACATGACACTGATCATATGAGAGAGAGAGGTAACATGACACTGATCATATGAGAGAGAGAGGTAACATGACACTGATCGTATGAGAGAGCGAGGTAACATGACACTGATCGTATGAGAGAGAGAGGTAACATGACACTGATCATATGAGAGAGCGAGGTAACATGACACTGATCTTATGAGAGAGAGAGGCAACATGACACTGATCATATGAGAGAGAGAGGTAACATGACACTGATCATATGAGAGAGAGAGGCAACATGACACTGATCATATGAGAGAGCGAGGCAACATGACACTGATCTTATGAGAGAGAGAGGTAACATGACACTGATCATATGAGAGAGAGAGGTAACATGACACTGATCGTATGAGAGAGCGAGGCAACATGACACTGATCATATGAGAGAGCGAGGCAACATGACACTGATCTTATGAGAGAGAGAGGTAACATGACACTGATCATATGAGAGAGAGAGGCAACATGACACTGATCGTATGAGAGAGAGAGGCAACATGACACTGATCATATGAGAGAGAGGTAACATGACACTGATCATATGAGAGAGAGAGGTAACATGACACTGATCATATGAGAGAGAGAGGTAACATGACACTGATCATATGAGAGAGAGAGGTAACATGGCACTGATCATATGAGAGAGAGAGGTAACATGACACTGATCGTATGAGAGAGAGAGGTAACATGACACTGATCATATGAGAGAGAGAGGTAACATGACACTGATCATATGAGAGAGAGAGGTAACATGACACTGATCATATGAGAGAGAGAGGCAACATGACACTGATCATATGAGAGAGAGAGGTAACATGACACTGATCATATGAGAGAGAGAGGTAACATGACACTGATCATATGAGAGAGAGAGGTAACATGACACTGATCATATGAGAGAGAGAGGTAACATGTCACTGATCATATGAGAGAGAGAGGCAACATGACACTGATCATATGAGAGAGCGAGGTAACATGACACTGATCATATGAGAGAGAGAGGTAACATGACACTGATCATATGAGAGAGAGAGGCAACATGACACTGATCATATGAGAGAGAGAGGTAACATGACACTGATCATATGAGAGAGAGAGGTAACATGACACTGATCATATGAGAGAGAGAGGTAACATGACACTGATCATATGAGAGAGAGAGGTAACATGACACTGATCATATGAGAGAGAGAGGTAACATGACACTGATCATATGAGAGAGAGAGGTAACATGACACTGATCATATGAGAGAGAGAGGCAACATGACACTGATCTTATGAGAGAGAGAGGTAACATGACACTGATCATATGAGAGAGAGAGGTAACATGACACTGATCATATGAGAGAGAGAGGTAACATGACACTGATCATATGAGAGAGAGAGGTAACATGACACTGATCATATGAGAGAGAGAGGTAACATGACACTGATCATATGAGAGAGAGAGGTAACATGACACTGATCTTATGAGAGAGAGGTAACATGACACTGATCATATGAGAGAGAGAGGTAACATGACACTGATCATATGAGAGAGAGAGGTAACATGACACTGATCATATGAGAGAGAGAGGTAACATGACACTGATCATATGAGAGAGAGAGGTAACATGACACTGATCATATGAGAGAGAGAGGTAACATGACACTGATCATATGAGAGAGAGAGGTAACATGACACTGATCATATGAGAGAGAGAGGTAACATGACACTGATCATATGAGAGAGAGAGGTAACATGACACTGATCATATGAGAGAGAGAGGCAACATGACACTGATCTTATGAGAGAGAGAGGTAACATGACACTGATCATATGAGAGAGCGAGGTAACATGACACTGATCATATGAGAGAGAGAGGTAACATGACACTGATCTTATGAGAGAGAGAGGTAACATGGCACTGATCATATGAGAGAGAGAGGTAACATGTCACTGATCATATGAGAGAGAGAGGTAACATGACACTGATCATATGAGAGAGAGAGGTAACATGACACTGATCATATGAGAGAGAGAGGTAACATGACACTGATCATATGAGAGAGAGAGGTAACATGACACTGATCATATGAGAGAGAGAGGTAACATGACACTGATCATATGAGAGAGAGAGGTAACATGACACTGATCTTATGAGAGAGAGAGGTAACATGACACTGATCATATGAGAGAGAGAGGTAACATGACACTGATCATATGAGAGAGAGAGGTAACATGACACTGATCATATGAGAGAGAGAGGTAACATGACACTGATCATATGAGAGAGAGAGGTAACATGACACTGATCATATGAGAGAGAGAGGTAACATGACACTGATCATATGAGAGAGAGAGGTAACATGACACTGATCATATGAGAGAGAGAGGTAACATGACACTGATCATATGAGAGAGAGAGGTAACATGACACTGATCATATGAGAGAGAGAGGTAACATGACACTGATCATATGAGAGAGAGAGGCAACATGACACTGATCTTATGAGAGAGAGAGGTAACATGACACTGATCATATGAGAGAGCGAGGTAACATGACACTGATCATATGAGAGAGAGAGGTAACATGACACTGATCTTATGAGAGAGAGAGGTAACATGGCACTGATCATATGAGAGAGAGAGGTAACATGTCACTGATCATATGAGAGAGAGAGGTAACATGACACTGATCATATGAGAGAGAGAGGTAACATGACACTGATCATATGAGAGAGAGAGGTAACATGACACTGATCATATGAGAGAGAGAGGTAACATGACACTGATCATATGAGAGAGAGAGGTAACATGACACTGATCATATGAGAGAGAGAGGTAACATGACACTGATCTTATGAGAGAGAGGTAACATGACACTGATCATATGAGAGAGAGAGGTAACATGACACTGATCATATGAGAGAGAGAGGTAACATGACACTGATCATATGAGAGAGAGAGGTAACATGACACTGATCATATGAGAGAGAGAGGTAACATGACACTGATCATATGAGAGAGAGAGGTAACATGACACTGATCTTATGAGAGAGAGGTAACATGACACTGATCATATGAGAGAGAGAGGTAACATGACACTGATCATATGAGAGAGAGAGGTAACATGACACTGATCATATGAGAGAGAGAGGTAACATGACACTGATCATATGAGAGAGAGAGGTAACATGACACTGATCATATGAGAGAGAGAGGTAACATGACACTGATCATATGAGAGAGAGAGGCAACATGACACTGATCTTATGAGAGAGAGAGGTAACATGACACTGATCATATGAGAGAGCGAGGTAACATGACACTGATCATATGAGAGAGAGAGGTAACATGACACTGATCTTATGAGAGAGAGAGGTAACATGGCACTGATCATATGAGAGAGAGAGGTAACATGTCACTGATCATATGAGAGAGAGAGGTAACATGACACTGATCATATGAGAGAGAGAGGTAACATGACACTGATCATATGAGAGAGAGAGGTAACATGACACTGATCATATGAGAGAGAGAGGTAACATGACACTGATCATATGAGAGAGAGAGGTAACATGACACTGATCATATGAGAGAGAGAGGTAACATGACACTGATCATATGAGAGAGAGAGGTAACATTACACTGATCTTATGAGAGAGAGGTAACATGACACTGATCATATGAGAGAGAGAGGTAACATGACACTGATCATATGAGAGAGAGAGGTAACATGACACTGATCATATGAAAGAGAGAGGTAACATGACACTGATCATATGAGAGAGAGAGGTAACATGACACTGATCATATGAGAGAGAGAGGTAACATGACACTGATCATATGAGAGAGAGAGGTAACATGACACTGATCTTATGAGAGAGAGGTAACATGACACTGATCATATGAGAGAGAGAGGCAACATGACACTGATCATATGAGAGAGAGAGGTAACATGACACTGATCATATGAGAGAGAGAGGTAACATGACACTGATCATATGAGAGAGAGAGGTAACATGACACTGATCATATGAGAGAGAGAGGTAACATGACACTGATCTTATGAGAGAGCGAGGTAACATGACACTGATCATATGAGAGAGAGAGGTAACATGACACTGATCTTATGAGAGAGAGAGGTAACATGACACTGATCATATGAGAGAGAGAGGTAACATGACACTGATCATATGAGAGAGCGAGGTAACATGACACTGATCATATGAGAGAGAGAGGTAACATGACACTGATCATATGAGAGAGAGAGGTAACATGACACTGATCATATGAGAGAGAGAGGTAACATGACACTGATCATATGAGAGAGAGAGGTAACATGACACTGATCATATGAGAGAGAGAGGCAACATGACACTGATCATATGAGAGAGAGAGGTAACATGACACTGATCATATGAGAGAGAGAGGTAACATGACACTGATCTTATGAGAGAGCGAGGTAACATGACACTGATCATATGAGAGAGAGAGGTAACATGACACTGATCATATGAGAGAGAGAGGTAACATGACACTGATCATATGAGAGAGCGAGGCAACATGACACTGATCATATGAGAGAGCGAGGTAACATGACACTGATCATATGAGAGAGAGAGGTAACATGACACTGATCATATGAGAGAGAGAGGTAACATGACACTGATCATATGAGAGAGAGAGGTAACATGACACTGATCATATGAGAGAGAGAGGTAACATGACACTGATCATATGAGAGAGAGAGAGGTAACATGACACTGATCATATGAGAGAGAGAGGTAACATGTCACTGATCATATGAGAGAGAGAGGTAACATGACACTGATCATATGAGAGAGAGAGGTAACATGACACTGATCATATGAGAGAGAGAGGTAACATGACACTGATCATATGAGAGAGAGAGGTAACATGACACTGATCATATGAGAGAGCGAGGCAACATGACACTGATCATATGAGAGAGCGAGGTAACATGACACTGATCATATGAGAGAGAGAGGTAACATGACACTGATCATATGAGAGAGAGAGGTAACATGACACTGATCGTATGAGAGAGCGAGTGGTAGTAGCAGTTGTAATAGCGTGACATCCAAAGAACATGATGGTGTATCTCTGGAGTTAGAGAAGAATGTAGGTGACCAGGGCCAAGAGCAACAACGGGCGCTGGAGCTGGACCCGTCCCAATACACTACTTGGTATAGCATAACGATCAGCACTGGATAATAGGTTCTGAGCCAAGAAGCCCACACACTGAGCCTGATGCTCTGAATTGGAACCGGCCCAAATCCGAGGGGCAAGGCGACGTCAGCAGAGAACATGAGACGACACCGCTGAGGAGCGTGTGGCCTATGACTGTGCAAAGCCTGTACGCCAAGTCGCCAAGCTAGCGCAGCCCCGTTACAACGCAGCTCTCAAACAAACTCAAAATCCCAGGTAGCTTTCTTCATCGTGGGCTAATGATCATTAAGGGCTCAAAGAGGTATAAGAAGAAGTGGAATTTTCTAAAAATACCCAGATTTGTCGCGGGGGCTTAGAGCCTAAACACTGCATTCTGGAGGAGCTGAGCTGTGTGGAAGACGTGACGTTTCAGCGGATCGCTTGGCGTCATGCATTCTTCATTTGAGCTGTGTCCCCGTGATTAGCCTTAGCTCACCTCGCTAACGCACCACATGCTAAGGAATAGAGGGTTTACAGGATGCTACTAGACCTGAACAAAAGCTCTATTCCTATCCACCTTATGTTGCCACGCCCACTTTTCCTCTTCCGTGTAATACGCAATTGTATTTGTTCTTCCGTTGTTCAGCGTTAGCCAGCGGGTAAACATTGATCAACTGTCAACTGTGAAAAGTTTGGCAACATTCAGCAGCGACACCGCGGCCAACTTCAGTGACACGCTCTTAGCGTTACTGCTGCGAGGAGCCGATGGCTGTTACCCCGATCGTTAGTTACAAAAGCACATCGACAGTGTTTTCTCACTGCCAGTACAGTAGGGGGGTTGACAGATAGCCTACTACAGAGCCTACTAGCTAGCGTCAGTCCGACCGGTCACACAGCCAGCGTGATCCTCGCTGCTCGTTAAACATTTCCAAATAGGCGTTATTCTGATCAACTGGTCACATATTTGGAATGTTAGATTCTCATCCGAAAAAATATAAAAACTTTATAACAGTTTGTTTTTTTTGCTTGAAAACAGCTTTTTGGCAAGTCTAAAAATGATAAAGGTGGGAGTAATCTACTTCCAGGTCTAAAACGGAAAAAGACGATTACAAAATGACGTAATGCGGAAGCGTCCTTATATGGGCAAATAAGGTGAACAGATTGTTCCGCTGGGCCGGTGCAGAACGCTAAATGCCTAACGCCCTCTTCCCACTAAAGCCTCACAAGGCTCTGCTGTGTCTACAAGGAGAACTCAAGATGATAGCCTTTGAGCAGTCATCCATATTTTCCACTTGATGGTATACTGGGGCAAACTGACACAAGGAAAAAGTCATGAGTCACACACTAAGCGGGCCATGCGGGCTTCCATTGTTGAACGGTACTGATCCAGTCAATGGACGCTCAGGCCTCAACAAGCTGAGAGCTGGTGCATTGAGAAATAGGGGTTTTAGAGGACAGGGGTTGTGTCCTCTTTCTGTCTGTGAAATGACGTAAAGGGAGTGGTGTTATTCTTTTGTAACAGTGGAGATGAACTGTACAGACAGCAACGCAGTCGCCTTTGACATAATCCCTGTCCAGATCGAGGTGTTTTTTAGTTTTTAGTTGTTTTCTTAATATCCTGGGTAAGCAGGCCAACAGTGCCCACAGGCTGAGAGGAGGTCTTCCTGCTCAGCAGCTGTTCTGGTGAAGATCAGCAGGCCAGGCAGCAGGAAGAGACAGAGAGGGGGACAGAGACAGAGAGGGGGACAGAGACAGTGACAGAGAGGGGGACAGACACAGAGACAGAGAGGGGGACAGAGACAGAGACAGGGACAGAGACAGAGGCAGAGAGGGGGACAGAGACAGAGGCAGAGAGGGGGACAGAGACAGAGACAGAGACAGAGGAAGAGACAGAGAGGGGGACAGACACAGAGGCCAAGACAGAGACAGAGAGGGGGACAGAGACAGAGACAGAGTGGGGGACAGAGACAGAGAGGGGGACAGAGACAGAGGCAGAGAGGGGGACAGAGACAGAGGAAGAGACAGAGGAAGAGACAGAGAGGGGGACAGACACAGAGGCCGAGACAGAGAGGGGGACAGAGACAGAGACAGAGTGGGGGACAGAGACAGAGAGGGGGACAGAGACAGAGACAGAGAGGGGGACAGAGACAGAGACAGAGTGGGGGACAGAGACAGAGAGGGGGACAGAGGCAGAGAGGGGGACAGAGACAGAGGCAGAGAGGGGGACAGACACAGAGACAGAGAGGGGGACAGAGACAGAGGCAGAAACAGAGACAGAGACAGAGGCAGAGACAGAAAGGGGGACACAGACGAGGAAGAGCTATGGAATGAGAGCTGGGTGATATGAGGAGGAGGAGGGGAGGTGACAGGGGAGTGATAATGGTGACCCACAGTTGATCAGACAAGACGAGTAATGAAGAAACAATAGGCATTCTTCCAGTTGTTCCAGTGAGGGTCAGCCAGTGAAAAGCCCATGCTGTGCCCTACAAACAGCATGAATAGCCAGGCGCTGTCTGTCTGTCTGTCTGTCTGTCTGTCTGTGTGTCTGTCTGTCTGTGTGTTACACAAGCTTTCACCAAGACGCATACCGGCCGGCCGTTAAGAACAACAGGCAATTTCACGAGACAGACATGACATCATCCAGTGAATAATACCAACCCTGTGACAATGCGTAAGGCCGGCGCAGCGAGTCTGAGTCAATAACCAAGAAGCCTATTGGCTCATTTGATAGAATCTGCCCATTGTGCGACTGTTGGTTTTAAACAGGCATCCCCCATTCCTTATTGCCATTATCATGTCTCTGCCCCTTCTCTCTCACAGGAATCTTCAGTATGCAACAACAAGAATGCCCAGCAGGGAAAAGAGCCCCAAGGATGAACGGAGGTGACTCTGGCTGAGAGGGGGTCAGATGTCACGGGGGAAGGGGGGGGGGGGGGGGGGGGAGGTAAATATTGGCCAGTGACTCCTCCTCCTGCCAGAAAATAACATCATATCATAGAAAACAATAGAAAACAAGCTTAGATTCTTTTGTTTTGTTATTTTCAATATTTAATGAGGTAGCCTCTGACCGATTTTTGATGTCAACAATGGACATGCATACTGAAGTCTTCAGTCTTGTGTTTGCCAGGAAGCAGGATCTAGATTGCAGGCCATCAGTAGTCACTGGTGGCCCGTGCCCACGCAAGACTCGTCCTGGGCAGAAGAAATGCCAGGAGGATCATGGCTTTGCCAATGCCAACCAGGGCCAAATGAAATGAAGGGAGAGGATTTCCTTTTCAATAATATCTGCACACTGTTTATTCCTGGTTGAAACATTTTCTTCCGTGGATTTAATGGAGCAGCACCCTCTAGAAAACTCAATTAGCAGATGTATGGTCCATCAGCCTGTGCTCACACAAGAGAGGGGAGCAGTTAGCAGAGAGTAAGGCCTGCCCAGATGAACAAGGAAAACCGATAACGGGGGGGGGGGGGGCCATGCACCTATTACTTCTCCGGGATCAATTCAGAAGTGATAGCAGAAATGATAATCAATACTCAGATTAAATGAAAACACTACAGTGCCAATCTACTAAGCCACAATGTAGATAATCTAATTACATTTCCACCTTCCACCTCCACTGTCAATTTAGAAAAAGCTATCTAGGCTTTGGTGTTAATCTAAGTAGTCTAATGTCAGATACCGAGTGTCCAATGCTAACAGAGAGCACAATGACACTAGAATCACTACACTCCCTAATAGAGTCTGTGATTTAACTGACAGATAAAGAGTCAAACTAAACTAAAGCTATGTTCACACTAGGTGCTCCGAGGCCTCCGCGAGCTGTTTTTGTTGCTTGGGGACAAACCCCCCCCCCCCCTGATGGAAGACGCGAGTGGGGAGCTCCCAAAGTACTCGTCGATAGTCTGCTGTCTGCAGCAGACTACAAACAGGCAAGTGGTCTGACTGAGGAAGTTTGTTATTCTCACAAACTGGTACAAACTGCTGTCCCACAACCAAAAATCTAATTTAAAAAGCATTTAAGTAGCATTGCAAATCTTATATGTTTACTCATCAAATCATTCTATTATCTATTGGAACCCGAGAGAATATTTGAGATAGTGTAAACGTAATAACCCTGACTTAATAAATCTGACATTGAACCGCTTTGGGAGAATGACTCCTTGATGTGTGAGCGTGTGCAACGCTTTGCCTCGCCACGCCACACTGAAGCAACGCTGCAGCATGCTGCTCTCTGAGGATGGAGAGAGGTGTCAACACCAGTCTCAGCAGTGTAATCCCAATCAGAAAGCCTGTGCTCTCTAAGGATGCAGAGAGGTGACAACACCAGTCTCAGCAGTGTAATCCCAATCAGAAAGCCTGTGCTCTCTAAGGATGCAGAGAGGTGACAACACCAGTCTCAGCAGCAGTGTATAATCCCAATCAGAAAGCCTGTGCTCTCTAAGGATGCAGAGAGGTGACAACACCAGTATCAGCAGCAGTGTATAATCCCAATCAGAAAGCCTGTGCTCTCTGAGGATGCAGAGAGGTGACAACACCAGTCTCAGCAGTGTAATCCCAATCAGAAAGCCTGTGCTCTCTGAGGATGCAGAGAGGTGACAACAGCAGTCTCAGCAGCAGTGTAATCCCAATCAGAAAGCCTGTGCTCTCTAAGGATGCAGAGAGGTGACAACACCAGTATCAGCAGCAGTGTATAATCCCAATCAGAAAGCCTGTGCTCTCTGAGGATGCAGAGAGGTGACAACACCAGTCTCAGCAGCAGCGTAATCCCAATCAGAAAGCCTGTGCTCTCTGAGGATGCAGAGAGGTGACAACAGCAGTCTCAGCAGCAGTGTATAATCCCAATCAGAAAGCCTGTGCTCTCTGAGGATGCAGAGAGGTGACAACACCAGTCTCAGCAGCAGTGTATAATCCCAATCAGAAAGCCTGTGCTCTCTGAGGATGCAGAGAGGTGACAACACCAGTCTCAGCAGCAGTGTATAATCCCAATCAGAAAGCCTGTGCTCTCTGAGGATGCAGAGAGGTGACAACACCAGTCTCAGCAGCAGTGTATAATCCCAATCAGAAAGCCTGTGCTCTCTGAGGATGCCCGCCACAGACCCAAGATGGGGAAGGATGCCAAGCAATTAAGTGGAAAACTCACTGGTTCAACAGTCACGGTCTGGAAGCGTTTTAATAAGATGGAAACTATTTCCAAAATGGTTGACGGTTCCGATGCCGACCAGAGACAAAGGCTTGCATTGTAAAGGCAGAGTGTATTTTTCTTCACTGATCAAGTTGACTGCCAAGAGGCAGGGAACAGGCGACAGACCCAAGCGCAGTCGCCTGTTGTTTCTTTAGACCCCCCCCTCCCCCCCCGCCCCACTCCACCCCCAGCACACTCACAAAACACACACACACACACACACACACACACACACACACACACACACACACACACACACACACACACACAGAGCACTGCTCTACCACAAAAGCAGACATGCGAGACCTCCTCCATTGAGCTGTGTCAGAAAGAATGCCACGCTGCAGACCATCCCCACACTGGCCTCTTGCCAGTATCCTGAATCAATCTATGATCAGCCTAATTTGGCCCATTCAAAGGGGGATGTAATTACATGAGAAAGTTCAAGTCAGTGAAAAACCACCAGAGATTCCTGCAATGGGTGTGTCAGTTAGTTTACGCACAAAAAATGAGACGAGAGAAAGAAAGAATGTCACAGACAAACGCACTTCCCAGCACAATGCCTCCACTGCAATTACACACACAACACAGAGAGGAGACAGAGACGCTTGTCTCCACCAGCTTCTCTCTCTCCCTCACATAGCAGCCCTATTCCACAGCTAACACACACGCACGCGCACGCGCATGTGCACACACACACGCACGCACGCGCATGTGCACACACACACACGCACGCACGCACGCACGCACATGTGCACACACACACACACACACACACACACACACACACACACACGCACGCATGCGCATGTGCACACACACACACACACACACACACACACACACACACACACACACACACACACACACACAACCAATTGAGAGATACTGATTTAACCATTTTCTAGCCAGCTGTTAGATTTAGCTGAATTATTCTTCATATTCAGTCCCATCTCCCATCTATTGGCGGTGATTAGTAAAAGGGAATGGTCATGCAGCAGCAGGCTATAGACTGTAGAAAAGATGGATGCAGCCACTAAGGAATGATTGTTTCATGTTTTGGAATGACAATAAATATCCTTGAACCTTGAACCCTGTTTTTTTTTCCTGACCGACAACCAACGCTCATTAACCGATCATTAACCGAAATAACAGACAAGATTCAAATGTACTATTTATAGCCTACTGCATTCCCCTGGCTGGCAAAGTTGGCGCAACACTTATTCACGTTTCCCCCGTGCGGTGCAGAGCGTGTGTCTGCCTGTCTGCCTGCATGCACATGTGGAGGAGGAGCAGCAGGTGAGATGTGTGTGTCTGCCTGTCTGCCTGCATGCACATGTGGAGGAGGAGCAGCAGGTGAGATGTGTGTGTCTGCCTGTCTGCCTGTATGCACATGTGGAGGAGGAGCAGCAGGGGAGATGTGTGTGTCTGCCTGTCTGCCTGCATGCACATGTGGAGGAGGAGCAGCAGGTGAGATGTGTGTGTCTGCCTGTCTGCCTGCATGCACATGTGGAGGAGGAGCAGCAGGTGAGATGTGTGTGTCTGCCTGTCTGCCTGCATGCACATGTGGAGGAGGAGCAGCAGGTGAGATGTGTGTGTCTGCCTGTCTGCCTGCATGCACATGTGGAGGAGGAGCAGCAGGTGAGATGTGTGTGTCTGCCTGTCTGCCTGCATGCACATGTGGAGGAGGAGCAGCAGGGGAGATGTGTGTGTCTGCCTGTCTGCCTGCATGCACATGTGGAGGAGGAGCAGCAGGGGAGATGTGTGTGTCTGCCTGTCTGCCTGCATGCACATGTGGAGGAGGAGCAGCAGGTGAGATGTGTGTGTCTGCCTGTCTGCCTGCATGCACATGTGGAGGAGGAGCAGCAGGTGAGATGTGTGTGTCTGCCTGTCTGCCTGCATGCACATGTGGAGGAGGAGCAGCAGGTGAGATGTGTGTGTCTGCCTGTCTGCCTGCATGCACATGTGGAGGAGGAGCAGCAGGTGAGATGTGTGTGTCTGCCTGTCTGCCTGCATGCACATGTGGAGGAGGAGCAGCAGGGGAGATGTCTTCCCTCGTCTGTAACAACCTTACTCAGAAATAAATGAAGTGTCATGGTTGATGGTGTCAAGTCCCCTTTTCTTGATAACCCAGTTGGTGTGCCACAAGGATCGATCCTTGGGCCATTATTATTTTCCCTGTACATCAATGACCTGCCGGACATATGCCCTGACTTCAATGTGCAGATGTACGCTGACGACGCGGTCATTTTTGAACAGGGAAAAACAACCGACCTGATTTCCTGTAAACTCACAAATGTACTGGAAAAGGTCCAACACTGGCTGCAAAATACATGCCTGTTGCTAAATACAAAAAAAACTGTATGCATGATGTTCAGCAAACGACCAGTTGGTATCACAAGGTCCAATGTGTTTCTGGGGGGGGAGGAATTGGAATTGGTCTTCCATTTCAAGTACCTCGGAGTCATTTTGGACTCGAACCTTTCCTTCAAGAAACACATCAAAAAAATGAAAAGCACAATTAATTTTAACTTAGTTAATTTTAGACAAATCCGGCCTTTCTTAACAGTTGATGCAGCTAACACATATCTTCACTGCATGATCTTCTCTCACATTGAATACTGCTTCACAAACTGGTTGTTTGCAGGCGCCACTGTCATAAAACCTATTGAACAGCTCTATTACAGAGCCATCAAGGCATTTGCTAGAAAACCTTTGTCATACCACCACTGTAACATTCTGGAACAACATCTCTTCCTGAGCTTTGAAAATCTCAAGGTCTTAAAGAGTGCCTGTTTCTTCTTCAAATGCCTACATGGACTAGCTCCCCCTCCGTTACAGCAATTCATCCAAAAAAATAGAATCACTGGACTCGGCACTAGATCAGACACCAGAGGTGATTGCAAGGTCCATCGTAGAATGACCACGTTTGGTCAAAATGTCCTATCGATAATAGGCAGCCAAATATGGAATAGTCTCCCCGTCTCCATAAGGGACAGCCCCACCCTTGCCGCTTTTAAAGGTAGACTTAAAAAATGGCTGAAAACAAATCAGTCATGTGTCCACAGGTAGTATGTTTTTTCTTCTCTTTTTTTGTGTGTATTATTATTATGTATTTTTATTTCTCTAAGAGTAATTGCTGCCATGTATTTTAGAGTGTATTGTTGCTACTCTTGTTTTACGTAGTTTTAGAGTGTACTGCTGCTACCTATGTTCTATGTATGTTTTTATTATGTTCTACGTTTTACGCTCTATGTTTTTTTGTGTTTTATGGGGACAACGGATGGAAATTAGCCTCGTGCTAAATCCGGCAATTTTTACACTTTTACTATGTTCCAGGTTTTACTATCTGTTTCTGTGGTTTCTGTGTTCATTAATTTTGCACTGTCCCGTCCAAATAAACTAATAAAATAAAATAAATAAAGGAGTTGTCGTGCCACTGTTCTCCACGGGCACAACATGTCGGTAAGCAGTTAACCAATGCATAGCCTACAAATGGATCTCGCTCTGAATGCATCTAATGAGCACATATCATGTCTGTCATTTGGCAATCGTTTTCAATCTTTTCAATCGTCCATCAACGCTGCTCAACACTCAACATGCGGGGCGGTTGGAGACTTAATTGAAGAGGATGACCATTAAATTTGAAGATAGCGTACACAATACACAGCACGTTGTCTGCATGCGTTATTTAATAAATAGTTTGTATAGCTTATTTTTCTATTACCATGCCACAAACGTTTAGTTTTTTTTTTGCCCCGCCCATCTCTTCCTCCAGTAGCTGGTCCCTCTGGCAGGACATGCCCCGCCCAGCTCTTCCTCCAGTAGCGGGTCCCTCTGGCAGGACATGCCCCGCCCAGCTCTTCCTACAGTAGAGGGTCCCTCTGACAGGACATGCCCCGCCCAGCTCTTCCTCCAGTAGAGGGTCCCTCTGACAGGACATGCCCCGCCCCAGCTCTTCCTCCAGTAGTGGGTCCCTCTGGCAGGACATGCCCCGCCCAGCTCTTCCTCCAGTAGTGGGTCCCTCTGGCAGGACATGCCCCGCCCAGCTCTTCCTCCAGTAGCAGGTCCCTCTGGCAGGACATGCCCCGCCCAGCTCTTCCTCCAGTAGAGGGTCCCTCTGACAGGACATGCCCCGCCCAGCTCTTCCTCCAGTAGGGGGTCCCTCTGACAGGACATGCCCCGCCCAGCTCTTCCTCCAGTAGGGGGTCCCTCTGACAGGACATGCCCCGCCCAGCTCTTCCTCCAGTAGCAGGTCCCTCTGACAGGACATGCCCCGCCCAGCTCTTCCTCCAGTAGCGGGTCCCTCTGGCAGGACATGCCCTGCCCCAGCTCTTCCTCCACTAGTGGGTCCCTCTGGCAGGACATGCCCCGCCCCAGCTCTTCCTCCAGTAGTGGGTCCCTCTGACAGGACATGCCCCGCCCCAGCTCTTCCTCCAGTAGCGGGTCCCTCTGACAGGACATGCCCCGCCCCAGCTCTTCCTCCAGTAGCGGGTCCCTCTGGCAGGACATGCCCCGCCCAGCTCTTCCTCCAGTAGGGGGTCCCTCTGACAGGACATGCCCCGCCCAGCTCTTCCTCCAGTAGCGGGTCCCTCTGGCAGGACATGCCCTGCCCCAGCTCTTCCTCCAGTAGTGGGTCCCTCTGGCAGGACATGCCCCGCCCCAGCTCTTCCTCCAGTAGTGGGTCCCTCTGGCACAGGACATGCCCCGCCCAGCTCTTCCTCCAGTAGCGGGTCCCTCTGACAGGACATGCCCCGCCCAGCTCTTCCTCCAGTAGCGGGTCACTCTGACAGGACATGCCCCGCCCCAGCTCTTCCTCCAGTAGCGGGTCCCTCTGGCAGGACATGCCCTGCCCCAGCTCGCACTCACTTCATAAATCAGGGGCTGCACTTGAAAAGAGGCCGCGGTGCTGCGGTGCTGCCTTTTCTTTGCCGTGCCCCCGGAGGCCGCTTCCTCCCACCGCACTGGAGCCAACAGTTTAAACACATGCTTGTGTGTGCAGCCTTTTCTGACACCCGCAGGCACAAAGTGACGCACCGAGTGCAGAGGTGTCTGTCTCCATGGCAGCACCAAAGAGTACGCTGGCCAGAGCACGTACTGCGCTTACATGCTACGAGACGGCACGCCCCTTTTCATATTTACATCCACTCGGATGCATAATCACAATGGGCTTCTCTGTGACTTGAAAGGAAACAAATACAAGGAGATCACTTAGAAGTCTGTTGATATACTGTACAGTGTTCAGTTTGGTCCAGGGCAGAGACACAGAGTTGTTGCTTAGTGTTGGGTAAACACACAAGTACTATACTCTCTTTACAGCAAATGAAGCATAGATTCTCGAGAAAATCGGCAAATACCACACACTAGAAGAAAGAGGGGAAAATACCCTCTAAAACAGGACATTCCATAATTCCCTATAGCTGAAATAAAACGTATAGGAAAATTCCAAAAGCTTAAAATCAGGTATATTAATCCTTCACTCGCGTAGCAGGGGAAGCAGTGAATAGCAAAGGTCATCCCCTGGTGGTCTGAAATATTTCATTTACTTTGGCCAACATGCTTTGGTAATTATACCCAGCCACTTCAGGCTTTCACTTAATTAAAAAGGCTGGCCAGTGGATCACAAGGTGTAAAAAACTTCAAGAGCATTCCACGTCTGTGTTTTCTATATAGTACCTTCAATCCACACCGGAGCCACACACCGGAGGCAGGGGGGGGGCGGCTATAAGTCTTTTTTATGACCAGGGGGCCTCCAGAAGGGACAGAGAACTTGCTAACACCATGGTCAGAGTCCAGCTTATCTAGCAACATCTCTGTGTGTGCCAGTCATCATGC
>NC_139636.1:28045953-28058453 GCF_964638095.1 Poromitra crassiceps
GGCCTCTGATGTTTCAGGACACATCTGGAGCTGGCCTCTGATGTTTCAGGGCACATCTGGAGCTGGCCTCTGATGTTTCAGGACACATCTGGAGCTGGCCTCTGATGTTTCAGGGCACATCTGGAGCTGGCCTCTGATGTTTCAGGCACATCTGGAGCTGGCCTCTGATGTTTCAGGACACATCTGGAGCTAGCCTCTGATGTTTCAGGCACACATCTGGAGCTGGCCTCTGATGTTTCAGGGCACATCTGGAGCTGGCCTCTGATGTTTCAGGACACATCTGGAGCTGGCCTCTGATGTTTCAGGACACACATCTGGAGCTGGCCTCTGATGTTTCAGGACACATCTGGAGCTGGCCTCTGATGTTTCAGGGCACATCTGGAGCTGGCCTCTGATGTTTCAGGACACATCTGGAGCTGGCCTCTGATGTTTCAGGACACATCTGGAGCTGGCCTCTGATGTTTCAGGCACACATCTGGAGCTGGCCTCTGATGTTTCAGGCACACATCTGGAGCTGGCCTCTGATGTTTCAGGACACATCTGGAGCTGGCCTCTGATGTTTCAGGCACACATCTGGAGCTGGCCTCTGATGTTTCAGGACACACATCTGGAGCTGGCCTCTGATGTTTTCAGGCACACATCTGGAGCTGGCCTCTGATGTTTCAGGACACATCTGGAGCTGGCCTCTGATGTTTCAGGCACACATCTGGAGCTGGCCTCTGATGTTTCAGGACACACAGCTGGAGCTGGCCTCTGATGTTTCAGGCACACATCTGGAGCTGGCCTCTGATGTTTCAGGACACACATCTGGAGCTGGCCTCTGATGTTTTCAGGCACACATCTGGAGCTGGCCTCTGATGTTTTCAGGACACACATCTGGAGCTGGCCTCTGATGTTTCAGGCACACATCTGGAGCTGGCCTCTGATGTTTCAGGGCACATCTGGAGCTGGCCTCTGATGTTTCAGGCACACATCTGGAGCTGGCCTCTGATGTTTCAGGACACACATCTGGAGCTGGCCCTCTGATGTTTCAGGCACACATCTGGAGCTGCCCTCTGATGTTTCAGGACACATCTGGAGCTGGCCTCTGATGTTTCAGGACACATCTGGAGCTGGCCTCTGATGTTTCAGGCACACATCTGGAGCTGGCCTCTGATGTTTCAGGCACACATCTGGAGCTGGCCTCTGATGTTTCAGGGCACACATCTGGAGCTGGCCTCTGATGTTTCAGGGCACATCTGGAGCTGGCCTCTGATGTTTCAGGACATATTTGGAGCTGGCCTCTGATGTTTCAGGACACATCTGGAGCTGGCCTCTGATGTTTCAGGGCACATCTGGAGCTGGCCTCTGATGTTTCAGGGAATATTTGTTGAAACACATATGCCCTCAGTCAGCACAGAGTTAATCTCAGTTCCTCACATACTTGCCGTTGACTAAAGAGTGTCTGTATTGGTGAAAAACCGCTCTTTTGAGTTTGAACTCTCAAACTGAGTTATGAACTCCAATCCAATTTGGGGCAAAACATTATCAACGACAAAAAAATGTTAACAGAATGTTTGGAATGTATCTAAAAAGAAGCATTGAGATTTCAAATTCAGTCTATTTTATGCCTAGATGGCAAGTTGGTTTGCCGTTTTGAAAAGGAGACAAAGTAGAGCGCACAAATGCAAACAGAGAGCAAAAAAAGGTGAATCGTCTGGCTGATAAATAGGTGGTGAAGATAAGGTCCTTCGTGTAAATGCAGCCTTGATAAGATGCATCAATTCAGTCTCCAGTCTCTATCTCTGTGTCTCCGGTGGTGGGACGGGTGACAGAACGAGGACAAGGAGTTAGGACACAACAGCTTGTCCTCTCACATTGTCCATGAGTGCAGTCAGTCACTGTGGGGGATGCAAGACTTCCTGGTTTGGTTACTTTTGCAGTAGGGTGCAGAGACAGGTCTCCTGGCCTGAGGGGCAGCATTTATTTTGGACTTTTTAGAGAGAGTGGCAGGTTTCTCTTGATTTGGTACTACAGTGTCTTCATGTACAGAAAGACTAAGGGATGACTATGACTTTGCTTCTAATTGTGTGAACCAGCCCATACGGAAGAGGCATATATACACATATATGTAGTAAACATACATGTAGTATATGTTCATATAAGTATTCGACATATATCCACATATATATCCAGGATATATGTGCATATATGTGCATATGTATCACAATATATGAACATGTATGGAATTGGAACGTTTCATATATGGTCCATATATGTTAGTCCTATATAATTATATATGTGCATACATGTATAGATTGTATATGGACACATATGGCAATTAATTATGTGTACATTTGTATGCATTGACACTATACGGACATATATGCTTAATACATATAAAACTATATATGAATAATAACTATACATACATATATGTTTTATTTTATATGAACATATATGACTATTACCTGTGTATAACTGTATGTATTTACCTGTATTCGACATATATCCACCTATATATCCAGGATAGATGTGCGTATATGTGCATATATATCACAATATATGAACATGTATGGAATTGGAACGTTTCATATATGGTCCATATATGTTTGTCCTATATAATTATATATGTGCATACATGTATAGATTGTATATGGACACATATGGCAATTAATTATATGTACATTTGTATGCATTGACACTATACGGGCATATATGGTTAATACATATAAAACTATATATGAATAATAACTATACATACATATATGTTTTATTTTATATGAACATATATGACTATTACCTGTGTATAACTGTATGTATTTATCTCTATTCGACATATATCCACCTATATATCCAGGATATATGTGCATATATATCACAATATATGAACATGTATGGAATCAAAACACATATCTCTTAATTAAAAGAAATATAATTTTCCAAATTATTTTTGATTGAACAACATCTCAGAAGTGAAACCCACCATAAAAATGGTTAGTTTTGTGCAAGACTTCCAGCACTACTGGATATTTTCAAGGTTTGTCCAGTGTGCATGAGATTGAAAAATAAGGGTTTTTTGACAGTGGAGTCATTAAAATGCCCCATAGTCTATATTATGGTTTTAGTGTAAACATTATATATTATATATGATTTAGAAGCTCATCGTAAAGCTGATTCCAAATATATAATTTAAAAGCTTCATAAATTAAATCCTGTGGAGTTATTAACCATATTAGATCCCTAATCTCTGCCCCAAATGCATCATGGGACTTCCATGCAAATTCTGGAGAAATGTTCACGCCCCCTCCAACCAGTCTCTCTGCTGCACCCTGGATTACTTACATGAACATAGATGATCACATGTATGAGAATACACATGTTAATTGCTTATATGAGCATACCTGCTGACATATGTAAGTAAAGTCTTCTATGTTAATTGCTGATATACACATATATGTAGACATATGTAAGTTTAACCCTATATGTTCAATGCGTACACAAACATATATGATTACATGTATGAGAATATCCGCATATGTTAACTGATTATATGAGCATATATGTTGACATACATAATAGTAATCATATATGTTTAATGCTTATACGAACACATATTTTGATATGGAAGAGAATAACATATATGTGTGTTGCTTGTATTTGCATATATGCGGAAATATGTAGAAATATTCTTATATGTTAATTGCTTATATGTACATATATCTAAACATATGCGAGAATAACCCTGTATGTCCATTACTTGTATGAACATATATGATCACATGTATGAGAATACTCATATGTTAATTGCTTATATGAGCAAACATGCTTGCATATGTAAGTAAATTCTTATATGTTAATTGCTGATATGCACATATATGTAGACATATGTAAGTTTAACCCTATATGTTCAATGCTTACACAAACATATATGATTACATGTATGCGAACATCCGCATATGTTAATTGATTATATGAGCATATATGTTGACATACGTAATAATGATCATATATGTTTAATGCTTATATGCACACATATTTTGATATGCAAGAGAATAACATATATGTGTGTTGCTTGTATTTGCATATATGCGGAAATATGTAGAAATATTCTTATATGTTAATTGCTTATATGTACATATATCTAAACATATGCGAGAATAACCCTGTATGTCCATTACTTGTATGAACATATATGATCACATGTATGAGAATACTCATATATGTTAATTGCTTATATGAGCATACATGCTTACATATGTAAGTAAATTCTTATATGTTAATTGCTGATATGCACATATATGTAGACATATGTAAGTTTAACCCTATATGTTCAATGCTTACACAAACATATATGATTACATGTATGCGAACATCCGCATATGTTAATTGATTATATGAGCATATATGTTGACATACGTAATAATGATCATATATGTTTAATGCTTAAATGCACACATATTTTGATATGCAAGAGAATAACATATATGTGTGTTGCTTGTATTTGCATATACGCAGAAATATGTAGAAACATTCTTATATGTTAATTGCTTATATGTACATATATCTAAACATAATAGAATAACCCTGTATGTCCATTACTTGCATGCACATATATGATCACATGTATGAGAATACTCATATATGTTAATTGCTTATATGAGCATACATGCTTACATATGTAAGTACATTCTTATATGTTAATTGCTGATATGCACATATGTGTAGACATATGTAAGTTTAACCCTATATGTTCAATGCTTACACAAACATATATGATTACATGTATGCGAACATCTGCATATGTGAATTGATTATATGAGCATATATGTTGACATACGTAATAATAATCATATATGTTTAATGCTCATATGCACACATATTTTGATATGCAAGAGAATAACATATATGTGTGTTGCTTGCATTTGCATATATGCGGAAATATGTAGAAATATTATTATATGTTAATTGCTTATATGTACATATATCTAAACATATGCAAGAATAACCCTGTATGTCCATTACTTGCATTAACATATATGATCACATGTATGAGAATACTCATATATGTTAATTGCTTATATGAGCATACATGCTTACATATGTAAGTAAATTCTTATATGTTAATTGCTGATATGTACATATGTGTAGACATATGTAAGTTTAACCCTATATGTTCAATGCTTACACAAACATATATGATTACATGTATGCGAACATCCGCATATGTTAATTGATTATATGAGCATATATGTTGACATACGTAATAATAATCATATGTTTAATGCTCATATGCACACATATATTGATATGCAAGAGAATAACATATATGTGTGTTGCCCTTATTTGCATATATGCGGAAATATGTAGAAATATTCTTATATGTTAATTGCTTATATGTACATATATCTAAACATATGCTAGAATAATCCTATATGTCCATTACTTACATGAGCATATATGATCACATGTATGGGAGTACTCATATATGTTAATTGCCTATATGATCATATATGTCAATTTATATTTGGATCACATATATGATCCTCACATATATATGCATATATCTCAGGTGGGTTTGTATGCAAAGTGCATACATGTACATGTATGGTGACATATATGTGGACCTTGTGTCGGATATATGTCCATATGTATATATGCCTCTTCCGTATGGGAGGGTAGGAAATGATGAGGGCTCGGGGGCAAATTGCCTATAAGAAATAGAAAATTTGAGATTTATATGCCCCTGTAATATAAAGTTAACTTTCTGTATTTTAACGTTACTCTGTATTTGCAAAGCGTGTCCAGATTTTGTTCTGTATTTGCAAAACGTGACACAAAAGTGGCCGCAGCACAATGTACCTATGTCTACTGCCGTGCCAGACGGCGGTGTTGACATACGAAATGAGGGCTTTCAACTGTGATTGTTTATGAACATTTTGAAATAAAAAATATGCTCGATAAGAGTCATTGAATATTGGTCTGTCATGCAACATAGAAGAACTAAGCCTATAAAATCGTTTTTTCGGATCACTTGATAAAATTGCCCTGGAAATCATCCAAAATGCACCGAAACATATTTCACAAGGGCAAAAAAAAAAAAAAAAAAGTTGGAAAAAGTTGGTGTGAACCTTTGAGATGTGATTGACTCAGATTGTACTGTATTCTGAAATAGATGCATTCCTACTGTAGATACAAGCATGAACAGCAGATAAACAGACATCTTATTGTTGGCTGAATAAACAATAATACAGAGAAAAAATAGAAGCGGGATGAGATTCCAGGGGCTTTCCTAAACAGGAGCATGGCTGTCATTATCACACACACACACAGGTGGAGAGGAGGGGGAGGAGTCATTATCACACACACACAGGTGGAGAGGAGGGGGAGGAGTCATTATCACACACACAGGTGGAGAGGAGGGGGAGGAGTCATTATCACACACACACAGGTGGAGAGGAGGGGGAGGAGTCATTATCACACACACACAGGTGGAGAGGAGGGGGAGGAGTCATTATCACACACACAGGTGGAGAGGAGGGGGAGGAGTCATTATCACACACACACAGGTGGAGAGGAGGGAGAGGTGGGGGGGGAGGAAACCAAAAGGGAAGAAGATAATACCATATATTATGCAGGGAGGCGGGTGGAATGCGAAAACAAGCTTTCTTACAAGTAGGCACATGTCTGGCCTGGAAAAGTGCTAACAACAACAGTACATATAGGACAAAAACAGTGTGTAACTGCCGGGGAGGGGCGGGGCCACGGACCACAGCAGCGCAGCAGACACACAAGTGTTGCCTTCTGCATTTCTCACTGCATCCCACGGTGGAACTGAACAGGGTATTTTGACTTCCTCGTCAACAGAGGTGCCACCGCCTCTTCCAACCGTACCGTAGCCAATCAGAGAGGTGTGACAGAACAACAAGCTAAAGCTAAAGCTGACGGGCCATAGCGCGCGCCTAAAGCGAGGAGAGTAAATGAGCGTGAGTAATGCGGCCTAATAAAAGATGAATGGGAAAATGGGCGGTGTTTACATGCAGGCAGGTGGGCGAGCAGCGCCTGTCATGTTTATCAGACGCAGGGCGCAGAGAGAAGCCATTCCTCCTGACGCACACTCAAGTGCAAACAAGCCCCGGCTAGCCCCGTCTCTGTAATTGATGCACTAATGTGGGAGTGGGTGGGGAGTGGGGGGGGGGGGGGGGGGGGGGGGTGGTACACTGAAGGGGTCCAGACTGGGACTTCAAAGGCCTGCTGGACGCTTATCAACAAATGTGCTCTCATCAGATGCAAGAGGATGGAGCAGATGAAAGCAGAGCTAATGTACCTCCTCCACCTATCTATTCTGCTCCATCAGCAGACCTGAGGAGCCAGACTACTGTAAGAGGGGCAGAGGAGGCATCGTATCAAAACACGTACACACACACACACGCACGTACACAAAACACGCACACAAGCACGCACGCACGCACGCACGCGCACACACACACACACACACACACACACACACACACACACACACACACACACAGCTGCAGCTGTATGTAGCACTGTTGTCCAAGACAAATTTCCTCTCGGGGACAATAAAGTATATCCTGATCCTGATCCTGACACACACACGCACACACACACACACGCACACACACACACACACGCGCACACACACACACACACACACACACACACACACACACACACACACACACACGTACACACACACACACACACACACACACACACGCACACACACACACACACACACACACACACACACGCACACACACACACGCACACACACACACACGCACGTACACACACACACGCACGCACACACACACACACACACACGCACACACACACAGTGGGGGGCAGTGAGTTCATACTGCCTATAAGCCAGCTCATCTTTGAACAGCAGAGCCGTTACCAGGGAAGGTCACACGTACATCCAGTAAATGATCAATCTCTTTGGTGATCTCAACGTGGGTCAGCAGCAGCGCTGGCCGAAGCAGTGTTGTCATATACAGTAGGTGACCTGCGGGTTTACAGGAAAACAGCGAGAAAATTGCCTTGTCACCTCAACTTACCCTCTCTGTCACCGTGGAGTCACAATAAGCTGTGCTGTCCTGTGAGTCCAAAGACAATTTAGCCAGGATGAATGAGGATAGTGGAGCTCCCAGGTGACGTAGCCTCTCCCTCCCCTCCGAGCGGCAGGCAGGCAGGCAGAGATAGAGCTGCAGTGGGGGGAGCTCCAGAGAGCTCTATATTTATCTGACACAGTAACAAGCCACTGTCTACCTGCTGCAGTACAGCTGCACACAGTAACATGTCACTGTCTACCTGCTGCAGTACAGCTGCACACAGTAACATGTCACTGTCTACCTGCTGCAGTACAGCTGCACACAGTAACATGTCACTGTCTACCTGCTGCATGCTGCAGTACAGCTGCACACAGTAACAAGTCACTGTCTACCTGCTGCATGCTGCAGTACAGCTGCACACAGTAACAAGTCACTGTCTACCTGCTGCATGCTGCAGTACAGCTGCACACAGTAACATGTCACTGTCTACCTGCTGCCTGCTGCAGTACAGCTGCACACAGTAACATGTCACTGTCTACCTGCTGCATGCTGCAGTACAGCTGCACACAGTAACAAGTCACTGTCTACCTGCTGCATGCTGCAGTACAGCTGCACACAGTAACAAGTCACTGTCTACCTGCTGCAGTACAGCTGCACACAGTAACATGTCACTGTCTACCTGCTGCAGTACAGCTGCACACAGTAACATGTCACTGTCTACCTGCTGCATGCTGCAGTACAGCTGCACACAGTAACAAGCCGCTGTCTACCTGCTGCAGTACAGCTGCACACAGTAACAAGCCACTGTCTGTCTTGGCAGTGATTGGCTCATTGGCTGTGAGCAAAACCGTACAAATAGTCACAAATAATATGTTTTTTCCAGATCTGTGTACAAAAAGGATTGAACGCAGTTATAGTTTGAATGGAGGAGTTTCGATACTACTTGGGACTGGGTTATTTCGGTTGATACCTTAAAGAGGACACAAAACATTTAATCTGACTGACTCTAGTTCATTTGCATTTCACCTCAGACCAGACTGGACAGTGGACACTGCTTTCAAGGCTGAAATTCACCTAGATTTGCGAGAAAGATGAACAACATTTCACCTTTTCGCCAACTAGGGTGCTGCTAGATGATGTCACTATAGTGACAGTACAGTACAACAGTACAGTACAACAGTACAGTACTGTACTGTTGTACTGCACTGTACTGTATATATATCTATATGCTGTTGTATTTCTGACTTGGATTGTGATTGTTTTGCATTCAAACATTCAAAATCCGTACTACTGTACTGTACAGTCAACCTAGTGACATCATCCAGCAGCGCCCTAGTTTGGGCGAAAAGGTGAAATGTTCTTCTCATCTTTCTAGCAAATCTAGGTAAATGTCAGACTTGAAAGCAGTGTCCTGTCTTGTCTTGTCTGAGGAGGAAATGCAAATGAACCAGAGTCATAAATGATCATCAAATGTGTCATGTCCTCTTAAAGGTATTGAGTACCGATACCCGACCCTCTCAGTGACTCATTGGGAGTAGTGATAAGTGCATTAGGATGGCTGAAGAGAAATACACTAAACTCTGTCCCTGTAGCTCAGCGGTGCTCCGTTGCTTCCTCTCTCTCGCTACAGGAGGAGCCATATTTCATCCTGGGCCACCCCGACGCTAACAAAGCACCAACTGGTGATTGCTGTGTCGGAGTGGCCCATTGGGGCGGCCGGCCAAGGAGCCGCAGCAGGTCTGCCAAGAGAGCCAGGCCAAGGAGGGAGCCAGGCCAAGAGAGGGGCCCCCCAGCCACCTGTGCCCATTAGGCTGGGTGCTGACAACTGCACTGGGCCCTAGGGATCCCACCCAAACAAGCTGGGGAGAGAGAGGAAGGTGGAGGCACCAGACAGGGTCAAGGTCATTCTTCACTCATTGACAGAGAGCAGACTGATGGCGGACAGGCATCATTAGACGAGCAACGCTGCACTAGGCCTTGTTGTTGATGTGGATGGTTCAATGTTTTGATAATGAGAATAGATCAAAACAAGCATTGTTTGGCTCTCTATCGTGTAGATCCTCATACTAGAGATGGGGGGGCTCAAAAAGGGCTTGAAGGGGAAGTGTGTGGTTGTCATCATAGGCATTTCAATTAGCTGAGTAACTTCATGAGATTTCCTTTGTAAGTTTATGACGGCCTTTGATCTCCTCAGTGTGCACAAGCAAGGGGAAAGAACAGACGGCAGAACACTGCTGGCACACTGAGGCCTGCTTGATATCTCTTTTATAGACACTGGGCGCACACATGCACGCACGCGCGCGCACGCACGCACGCACGCACGCACACACACACACACACACACACACACACACACACACACACACACACACACACACACACACACACACACACACACACACACACACACACACACACACACACACCCCTTACAGATCCGTGATTCATCTAGAGCTAATCTTGCACAGAATACAACAACTCGTCTGTAGTTAGTAGTGTGCTACGCAGCCTCTTTGTTTACCTGCCAACCTGTGCAGAAGCCTCGAGGTCACAACCCACAGGTCCGGGCTTCTCCATTGGGCATATCAGACACTCCCTGCTTTAAAACAAGACACATCCTACATCAGCATACACTGACATGCCCTGAGGAAGAAGATCTGTCTTTAAAAACAAGACACATCCTACATCAACATACACTGACATGCCCTGAGGAAGAAGATCTGTCTTTAAAAACAAGACACATCCTACATCAACATACACTGACATGCCCTGAGGAAGAAGATCTGTCTTTAAAAACAAGACACATCCTACATCAACATACACTGACATGCCCTGAGGAAGAGGATCTGTCTTTAAAAACAAGACACATCCTACATCAACATACGCTGACATGCCCTGAGGAAGATCTGTCTTTAAAAACAAGACACATCCTACATCAGCATACACTGACATGCCCTGAGGAAGAAGATCTGTCTTTAAAAACAAGACACATCCTACATCAACATACACTGACATGCCCTGAGGAAGAAGATCTGTCTTTAAAACAAGACACATCCTACATCGGCATACACTGACATGCCCTGAGGAAGAAGATCTGTCTTTAAAAACAAGACACATCCTACATCAACATACGCTGACATGCCCTGAGGAAGAGGATCTGTCTTTAAAAACAAGACACATCCTACATCAACATACGCTGACATGCCCTGAGGAAGAAGATCTGTCTTTAAAACAAGACACATCCTACATCAGCATACACTGACATGCCCTGAGGAAGAAGATCTGTCTTTAAAAACAAGACACATCCTACATCAGCATATGCTGACATATGCCCTGAGGAAGAGGATCTGTCTTTAAAACAAGACACATCCTACATCAGCATACACTGACATGCCCTGAGGAAGAAGATCTGTCTTTAAAACAAGACACATCCTACATCAGCATACACTGACATGCCCTGAGGAAGATGATCTGTCTTTAAAAACAAGACACATCCTACATCAGCATATGCTGACATGCCCTGAGGAAGAGGATCTGTCTTTAAAACAAGACACATCCTACATCAGCATACACTGACATGCCCTGAGGAAGAAGATCTGTCTTTAAAAACAAGACACATCCTACATCAACATACACTGACATGCCCTGAGGAAGAAGATCTGTCTTTAAAAACAAGACACATCCTACATCAGCATACACTGACATGCCCTGAGGAAGAGGATCTGTCTTTAAAAACAAGACACATCCTACATCAACATACACTGACATGCCCTGAGGAAGAAGATCTGTCTTTAAAACAAGACACATCCTACATCAGCATACACTGACATGCCCTGAGGAAGAAGATCTGTCTTTAAAACAAGACACATCCTACATCAGCATACACTGACATGCCCTGAGGAAGAAGATCTGTCTTTAAAACAAGACACATCCTACATCAGCATACACTGACATGCCCTGAGGAAGAAGATCTGTCTTTAAAACAAGACACATCCTACATCAACATACACTGACATGCCCTGAGGAAGAAGATCTGTCTTTAAAAACAAGACACATCCTACATCAACATACACTGACATGCCCTGAGGAAGATCTGTCTTTAAAAACAAGACACATCCTACATCAACATACACTGACATGCCCTGAGGAAGAAGATCTGTCTTTAAAAACAAGACACATCCTACATCAGCATACGCTGACATGCCCTGAGGAAGAAGATCTGTCTTTAAAACAAGACACATCCTACATCAACATACACTGACATGCCCTGAGGAAGAAGATCTGTCTTTAAAAACAAGACACATCCTACATCAGCATACGCTGACATGCCCTGAGGAAGAAGATCTGTCTTTAAAACAAGACACATCCTACATCAGCATACACTGACATGCCCTGAGGAAGATCTGTCTTTAAAAACAAGACACATCCTACATCAGCATACAC
>NC_139636.1:28060953-28078453 GCF_964638095.1 Poromitra crassiceps
GTCACAGTGGGCACACACACAAACTGGGCACAAGTTGAGGAAAATTCGTCAGAGGGATGGCAAATGGCACGTGAGAGAGGAGATGGCGTGCGTGTGTGCGTGTGCGTGTGTGTGTGCGTGTGTGTGTGAGTGCCTATGTGTTTGGATGTGAGTGCAAGTGTGTCAGTCTCTTTGGAGGCTAGCAGCATGACACACACACACACACACACACACACACACACACACAGGTCCTATTTTGGTCAATCACGTCTACGAGAGGAAACCTAGGAAAAGAGTCCAATCTGTCAGCGCTTTGAGAGGAGTCCTTTGTAGGCCACAGAGGACAGGAGTCGGATAAACTCACAGAAGCAGCTATCAATGGACAATAAGCCCTGCTGTTCGTACACGGACAATAACACACTGTATAAACCATATCATCGTGAATGAACTTTGCTAACTTGCAATCAAATTGAAATTACATTGAGAAAAAAAACAGACAGTGTTGTTGACATCAAAAGTTAGCCATAGCAGTCGACACGTGTCTGTGGGTTTTCATGAGTCTCACCACACTCGGCTTAGGCAGTCAAGCAAATAGAATATGTTACAATTTTTGCTTTTGGGAGGAACTCAAAACAAATTAAACCGTGAGGGTAAAGAGAATTCCATTCTGACCAATCACACTCGCCAGTCATGCTCAAGGACTCTGGAAGTCCAAAGGCAACCAATAAAAACACAATTGAGCAGAAAAACTATTTGTAACCAAACAGATTTTTCCCCCCTCTGCTCTGAGAGGGCCCAGGTTCTGCATGGGTACTTAGTGAAGAAGGCCTCTGTTTTTGGGTTGAATGTATTAAGATTTCCTGCTAAAAGTTCCCAAGAATGACATTTATGAATGTGACCTAGATGGGAGAAAATGTGGCAGAGGCCAGGAGAGGGAAGGAGAAGGAGGGAGGGAGAGGGGGGAGAGGGGGAGAGGGGGAGAGGGAAGGAGAAGGAGGGAGGGAAGGAGAAGGAGGGAGGGAGAGGGGGAGAGGGGAAGGAGAAGGAGGGAGGGAGAGGGGAGAGAGGGAGGGAACAGGGGTGTAGATGGAATGTACTGTACCGAGACAGAGACCAATGCACGTTGTGCGCACTCGCACACACACACACACACACACACACACACACACACACACACACACACACACACACACACACACTTAAAACCATGCAATCACAATTTAAAAAAAAACAAGCAATCACAAATGCGATATAGTTCCTCATCCTTTAATATTCACAGTCACACACGTAGGTGGATTTGTTGGCAATTTTGTTGGCTGATTGTAATGAAAATGCTGTGAAGTTTTTGTAAACAGTTAAGACTGATTTGTGATTTCTAATCAAACACTGATCTAAAAAACACTTATATACACTCTAATAAGAGGATGTGTCATTTTCAACACATCTGTGTGTCTAGTCATGGGCAACATACGTTTGTTCAAAATACTGTATATATGTGCTGTTTTCACAAATGTTTAGTTGAGAAGTAACTTTTTCAAGAATGGATATCAAAATGTAATCGACAATACTGTTCTATACTATGACAAGGGCCCACAGTATAAATGTAACTGTTTCTAATAGAATAACTGAAGGGGCAGTAGTAAACTGAAGAAATGACATGGAGAAGCTGTTTTCTCTCTCTCTCTCTCACTTCTCCCCCGTGTTCCACCGTTTAACAAGACATAAGGCATCTGAGAACACAAAGGGAAAGGGCCTGCCATGTCTGCCTTCTCTAATGGTATTTAGTCCACTGACTAGTATCATAGAGAATCAGTGACACCATGGACTAGTAACAAAGAGAATCAGTGACGAGTCAGACGACAACATGGACTAGTAACAAAGAGAATCAGTGACACCATGGACTAGTAACAGAGAATCAGTGACACCATGGACTAGTAACAAAGAGAATCAGTGACACCATGGACTAGTAACAAAGAGAATCAGTGACAACATGGACTAGTAACAAAGAGAATCAGTGACGAGTCAGACGACAACATGGAGTAATAAGAAAGCGAATCAGTGACACCATGGACTAGTAACAAAGAGAATCAGTGGACACCATGGACTAGTAACAAAAGAATCAGTGACACCATGGACTAGTAACAAAGAGAATCAGTGACACCATGGACTAGTAACAAAGAGAATCAGTGACACCATGGACTAGTAACAAAGAGAATCAGTGACACCATGGACTAGTAACAAAGAAAATCAGTGACACCATGGACTAGTAACAAAGAGAATCAGTGACACCATGGACTAGTAACAAAGAGAATCAGTGACACCATGGACTAGTAACAAAGAGAATCAGTGACACCATGGACTAGCAACAAAGAGAATCAGTGACACCATGGACTAGTAACAAAGATAATCAGTGACACCATGGACTAGTAACAAAGAGAATCAGTGACACCATGGACTAGCAACTAAGATCCACTCCATACAGGAACATAGATCCACCCCATATCGCATGTCTTTTTGTCCGCTTTCCATGTTTGTTTTGTATTAGGTTCACGGGGTAGCTAGAGGGCTAAGCTCACCATGCTATACTGGTTTGTCTTGGTTTTACATTTGCTTTGTATTCTTGTTCTTATTTTGTCATTTGTTTTTGTATTTTATTTCATTGCTTGTCATGTAATGTGTATTGTTGTTGTCTTGGACCCCCGGAAGACTATAGCTGTCATGTAGGCGTCAGCTAATGGGGATCCTTTTAATAATAAACCAATAGATCCACTCCATAGGGGCCTATGGAGTGGATCTATTTGTTGATTTGTTCCCATAGAGGGAACATAGATCGGCTCCATGCGGCGGGAACATAGTGCTGCGCCATGCTGCTGACTAGCTCCTGACACCAGGCTAGTAGGGTGTGCAGCAGCAAGCAGCAAAGGCCTGGGCATGGCAGTAACCGAGCTCCAGGCCCCACTTTCTCCTTTCCCAGGGAGCTGTGGTGACCCAATGAATAGGCAGCCAAGCTGAGCGCCCAGAAGATGATAGATCTGATTATGCCATTTAGTCTGTGTGGGGGCATGTGTGAATGAGTCTGATCAACACGAGGGCCATCTCTCTTTGGCACTAACTCTGGCACACTGCCTGCTGAGCGCTGTGCAAAATGGAGCAGGGCACAGCAGAGAGAGAGAGAGAGAGAGAGAAGAGAGAGAGAGGGAGAGAGAGAGAGAGAGAGAGAGAGAGAGAGAAGAGAGAGCTGTATGGGCATTGAGTCACCACCATGCATACTGTGCCCCAAGGAAAGCACCGGGCTCTCCTGGAACCGGAGCCCTCTCTGCTTCCTGTCCCTCACCACACGGCCCTTTGATAAGCCTCCGAAAAGCCATGAAATATTGACAAGCTTCCCTGTATGTGCTGGACCCTGTATGTGCTGGACCTGTATGTGCTGGACCTGTATGTGCTGGACCTGTATGTGCTGGACCCTGTATGTGCTGGACCCTGTATGTGCTGGACCTGTATGTGCTGGACCCTGTATGTGCTGGACCCTGTATGTGCTGGACCCTGTATGTGCTGGACCCTGTATGTGCTGGACCTGTATGTGCTGGACCCTGTATGTGCTGGACCCTGTATGTGCTGGACCCTGTATGTGCTGGACCCTGTATGTGCTGGACCTGTATGTGCTGGACCTGTATGTGCTGGACCCTGTATGTGCTGGACCTGTATGTGCTGGACCTGTATGTGCTGGACCTGTATGTGCTGGACCCTGTATGTGCTGGACCCTGTATGTGCTGGACCTGTATGTGCTGGACCCTGTATGTGCTGGACCTGTATGTGCTGGACCTGTATGTGCTGGACCCTGTATGTGCTGGACCTGTATGTGCTGGACCTGTATGTGCTGGACCTGTATGTGCTGGACCTGTATGTGCTGCTGGACCTGTATGTGCTGCTGGACCTGTATGTGCTGGACCTGTATGTGCTGGACCCTGTATGTGCTGGACCTGTATGTGCTGGACCTGTATGTGCTGGACCCTGTTTGTGCTGGACCTGTATGTGCTGGACCCTGTATGTGCTGGACCCTGTATGTGCTGGACCCTGTATGTGCTGGACCCTGTATGTGCTGGACCCTGTATGTGCTGGACCTGTATGTGCTGCTGGACCTGTATGTGCTGGACCTGTATGTGCTGGACCTGTATGTGCTGGACCTGTATGTGCTGCTGGACCTGTATGTGCTGGACCTTGTATGTGCTGGACCTGTATGTGCTGGACCTGTATGTGCTGGACCCTGAATGTGCTGGACCCTGAATGTGCTGGACCTGTATGTGCTGGACCCTGTATGTGCTGGACCCTGTATGTGCTGGACCCTGTATGTGCTGGACCCTGTATGTGCTGGACCCTGTATGTGCTGGACCCTGTATGTGCTGGACCCTGTATGTGCTGGACAAGCTCCGGGATGATGTTTGTTAAACAAAAACTACTTACAAACGATCATATAACAACACAGCCCCACCGTGGCTCCGCGACGCCCTCAGACAAACATTCACACAAAAATGCACCACACCTCAACATCAATACCATCACCACCACCATCATCAGTCCAGCTACCTACTTCTTCCCACAAACAGTCTCTGTATGTCCCAGCACATATCGTCTGCTGCATACAGCCTCTGGACTGTGTATTTTCCCCCTCTTTATCCCCTCGGGAACGCCAATGACTAAGCCAGCAGGAATTTCTACCTTATATACTCACTTAAAGGGCCAGACGCAGAGTCCATCCCACTCAAACATGGCTCAATACACGCAGCTCCTGGCCAGCAACACTAGGAGCGTAACTTCCTGTACAATGTGATCTCTCTATAAGTCATCTTGTCAGTGAGAAGCACGAGCTATATTATGCTACGTCTAGAAATCAATTCATAAAGAGGCCCTGCAGGATGGGGGAGGATTTGCATCCTATTTCCTCCACAATTCATTCATATTTCTTTGGTGAATCAAATTAGCCTGGTGAGCCGGAGAACCCATCTCATGGTGAAAATAGAGATGGGGGAAAAAAATTTGAGCTTAGTATTATTTGTTACTTAATTTACCCAAATGAATAATTGACTATATCAAATATGAATGTCCATCTGCCCTTTCAAAGTTGACATAGCATGATATGGCACTATCAGGCTACAAACTTGCAATTGCATTCTTGAACATTCATAATAACGACAGGAAGAAAGATACGTGTAAAGATGGTAATAATGGTGACACTATAGGATTTTGTTTGCCAGTCTGAACCCAGTGACTCGACCCTACAACTGTGTCCTCTAAAAGTGCTCAGAGCAGTGATATCGAGTGGGCCTCTGGCATGCAGGAGTAAACATATGATCAAATGCAAAAGGCTCCCAGGCTGGTGTGCTCTGCTCTGCCAAACTGCCAAAGCTCCTAAAAACGCTTCACCTCTCACTCTGCCGGGTTCTGCTGGGTTCAGGACCAGGACGCACAGAGCTCACGATGACAGGGAGGGCAGGTCGCCTTCCCTAAACTTTTTTCACCCACCTTTTTTTTTTTTTTCACACCAACACTAACAGCTCAACCAGCATCTAATGTGTGATATAACACCTCCAGCTTTTTCAACTGGAACACTGACATGAACGCAATAACACCTCTGTTAGATTTCCCTCGTTCCCAAAGCAAAGGCAACTAACAGCATGTGAGGTATTGTCACGCACGACTGTAATAAGTAACATTTAGATTGATTCAAAATTCAGAAGGGGACTTGACTTCTGCCATTTTGTCAATGAATATCTATATACAGTATTTGGTTTAGGATGTTCCTCAAATCATGCAAGCATAAAAGAGTTTGTAACACATAAAGGACTGTGAGCTATGTGTGAGAGTGTGTTGCTCTGTGTGGAGCTGTGAGGAGTAGAGCAACCTGCCCTGAGAGAGGCCAGCATGACCAGCAGAGGTGTGTGTGGCGTTGTTGGCTCTGATCCGGGGGTAGACGACGACGACGACGGCGAGCCTGTCTGGGACACAGACCTGAGGGGCCTATTTGAAGCCAGCCAGACAGACGCATTTAGTCACGGGAGCCCACAAACTCAAAGCAAACGGCACGCAATGTCACAGGAACCCGGGGGCCAGCAGCCAAACCGGCCGGCTGGCCACCACCGGAGCGATGAGAGAATGCCTCCGACGAGTAAACAGTGGAGAGATATCTGACACAGCTGGAGCTGTTAACAGCCCCTCTCTGATAAGACCAGCGCAAGAGAGTAGTGTGAAGAAGAGAGGAGGAGACACCAGAAGCACAAGGAGGAGTCCAGGATGAACAAGACACAAGACGGGTGTGTGTGAAGAGAGGCAAGCAGTGACAGGGAGGGAAGCAAAGCAAGGGAGGAATTACAAGGAAGGATGGGAGTGAAGACAGAGGGGAGGGTTGGGGGAGGAGAGGAGAGGAGGGGTGGGGGGGGAGGGGTGGGGAGGAGAGGAGAGGAGGGAGGAGGGGTGGGGAGGAGAGGAGGGGTGGGGAGGAGGGGAGAGGAGGGGGGAGGGGTGTGGAGGAGAGGAGGGGTGGGGAGGAGAGGAGGGGTGGGGAGGAGGGGTGGGGAGGAGGGGGGAGGGGTGTGGAGGAGAGGAGAGGAGGGAGGAGGGGTGGGGAGGAGAGGAGAGGAGGAGGGGGGAGGGGTGTGGAGGAGAGGAGGGGTGGGGAGGAGGGGTGGGGAGGAGGGGGGAGGGGTGTGGAGGAGAGGAGAGGAGGGAGGAGGGGTGGGGAGGAGGGGTGTGGAGGAGAGGAGGGGTGGGGGAGGAGGGGTGGGGAGGAGAGGAGAGGAGGGGGAGGGGTGTGGAGGAGAGGAGAGGAGGGAGGAGGGGTGGGGAGGAGGGGGGAGGGGTGGGGAGGAGGGGTGTGGAGGAGAGGAGAGGAGGGAGGAGGGAGGAGGGGTGGGGAGGAGAGGAGAGGAGGGAGGAGGGGTGTGGAGGAGAGGAGAGGAGGGAGGAGGGGTGGGGAGGAGAGGGGAAGGGAGGAGGGAGGAGGGGTGTGGCCTGTGTGTTAGCGAGAGCTCGCTGTCCAGCTCGTATACTTGACATTTCTCTGACATTTCCCCTCAGCGCCCCTCCTCCCCACATGTTAGGGCCTCTCCACGCACCACTGCCTCCCACTAAAAAGCACCCTCTACTCCAATCTCCACTTCCTCTACTCCACTTCCTCTACTCCAATCTCCACTTCCTCTACTCCAATCTCCACTTCCTCTACTCCACTTCCTCTACTCCAATCTCCACTTCCTCTACTCCAATCTCCACTTCCTCTACTCCAATCTCCACTTCCTCTACTCCAATCTCCACTTCCTCTACTCCAATCTCCACTTCCTCTACTCCAATCTCCACTTCCTCTACTCCAATCTCCACTTCCTCTACTCCACTTCCTCTACTCCAATCTCCACTTCCTCTACTCCAATCTCCACTTCCTCTACTCCACTTCCTCTACTCCAATCTCCACTTCCTCTACTCCAATCTCCACTTCCTCTACTCCAATCTCCACTTCCTCTACTCCAATCTCCACTTCCTCTACTCCACTTCCTCTACTCTAATCTCCACTTCCTCAACTCCACTTCCTCTACTCCAATCTCCACTTCCCAACAGAGCCACTCCCACCCGCCTCCATCCAGCCATAAGCACAGCTTCAACCTGGCTTTGTTGCCATTGTATGGACATCCAGCGACTATCTAACACCATCTAATCTAATCTAATCTAATCTAAGCCAAACTCGACCCAGCGTTCTATAGCTGCAGTAGCTATAGCATCCAGTGAGCGAACAAACATATGGAAGGAGGAGTTTTTGTTGTGTTCCATGAGGCCTAGAAGGCCCAGAGGCTAGAGTAGTATACTAGGCAGACAGCACTCCCTCCCCATGTACTGTAATTAAAGAGGAGACTGGTCTGTATTGACTAGAAAACCACTGCATGCCCTTGAAGGAACATCTGTACCGGAGAAAAACAAGGCAATTATGCAGAGGGGTGCAGGGGAAAGGGAGGAATCTTAAGCGGCAAGGAGAGAGGTATAGACACATCTAGCCTTCAAAGAGAGAAAGAGAGAGAGAGAGAGAGAGAGAGAGAGAGAGAGAGAGAGAGAGAGAGAGAGAGAAGCGCTGAATATTAACAGACATCACAGACCAGCTCTGTTGCGACTATCACCAAGCCTTGCGCTGGCTTGTCTTATTTTGACTTGAGTTCCTCCTCCTTTCCTCCCTGTAGCTCTCTGAAGCTTTTATCTGCAGCCTTGAGACCTCACTGCCCTCTGGATGAATGCGTTCACCCTGACCTCTGTTTGGGCCTCCGAGAGGAGTGAACTGCTTCAAACAATAGTGTCGCTCTGCCCGACGTTAGAAAAGAAGCGAGGGTTTCATGGCAAAACACCAGACTGTGTCTATTGTTAGATGTGACTTCAAGGTCATCGCTCATTCTTTTATAAATACATGACAACAGGGTGCCCACACCTTCTCAAAACATCAAATTCAAGGACCCAACATGGCATAGTTTGAGACATGGATCAAGGTTAATTACTGTGACAACACTGATGGTTTTTATAATGAGAACTCACAGACAACAATTAAAAAGAGAGAGGCTTGAATGTCACAAAAAAAAAAAAAAATCAATTTATATTATTGCACAAAATAAATTGAAGCACTTTCAATTACCCGTGTCTATTTATGTCCATTTTCAAAAACTTTTAAGGCCTTGATTCCCCCCCTGAAATTCACAAAGTTTCAAAGATTTCAACAACCAGTGGGAACCCTGAGATAATCACACCCTAAATACTGTACCATTTTGTAAATGAATACATTTAAGATGCTCATTAAGCCAGATAATAATTTGTGAGCGCGTATGTATTGTTTTGAATAACAAAAGTAAAGTCAAAACGATCCCGATGACGTCTAAAACATTTTGACAACCGAGATAAATCATCGTATAAAAAACGAAGAACAATCTTTTCATTCAACTGCCAATTACATATGGCTCCAGCCATCAATCACCCGCACGCAGGAAGCTCCAGCAGCGCTCTTTGAAAATAAAAATCAGTCAGCGAAATATTGCATCCACAGAAAAACAAAAGCACAACAGTAAACACCATAGCTGTTAAGTGGAAACAGAAGTGGTCACTAAAGGAAGGAAGAGAGGTTTGATTTCCACTATTTGTTCTGAGGGTCTGGGGGGAGGGAGGAGGCCGGTGTTTGAGACTCCTGAGCGGCCATGGGAGCTGTACACAGGCCTTCAATAGACCACGGCCGGGGGAACATTTTCCCACCGTCGTTCCATGCTGATGAGAGGACAGGGGAGTTGACACTAAGCAGGAGCGGTGGCCATGTTTTCTTTGTCAGCCATCCTTCACCAGGCAAAAACATGCATCTGCATACCTTTGATTCACACTACTGAGATATGGTGGACCATGGACACAGTCACCAGACAGAGCGAGAGAGAAAGAGAGGTAGTAAGTGAGAGAGACAGAGAGAGAGAGAGAGAGAGAGAGACAGAGAGAGAGAGAGAGAGAGAGAGAGAGAGAGAAGTAGGCGCCCAGTCTGTCTCAAGCACCACAGTGTGTAAAAGTCTAGGCAAAACAAACAAAGGGCAATAGTACCTTGCCCAGGTCCTTGGCGCTGATATCTCCCTCTCACCCGACACCCGCACATTAACTTAATCAGCTCTGCTAACTAGCACATTAACTTAATCAGCTCTGCTAACTAGCACATTAACTTAATCAGCTCTGCTAACTAGCACATTCACTTCATCAGCTCTGCTAACTAGCACATTAACTTCATCAGCTCTGCTAACTAGCACATTAACTTCATCAGCTCTGCTAACTAGAACATTAACTTCATCAGCAGCTGCTAACTAGCACATTAACTTCATCAGCTCTGCTAACTAGCACATTAACTTCATCAGCAGCTGCTAACTAGCCTCTCACCTGCATAGTAACTTCATCAGCAGCCTCTAACTAGCCTCTCACCTGCACATTAACTTCATCAGCAGCTGCTAACTAGCCTCTCACCTGCACATTAACTTCATCAGCAGCTGCTAACTAGCCTCTCACCTGCACATTAACTTCATCAGCAGCTGCTAACTAGCCTCTCACGTCTCACCTGCACATTAACTTCGTTAGCAGCTGCTAACTAGCCTCTCACCTGCACATTAACTTCATCAGCAGCTGCTAACTAGCCTCTCACGTCTCACCTGCACATTCACTTCATCAGCAGCTGCTAACTAGCCTCTCACCTGCACATTCACTTCATCAGCAGCTGCTAACTAGCCTCTCACCTGCAAATTAACTTAATCAGCAGCTGCTAACTAGCCTCTCACCTGCACATTAACTTCATCAGCAGCTGCTAACTAGCCTCTCACCTGCACATTAACTTCATCAGCAGCCGCTAACTAGCCTCTCACCTGCACATTAACTTCATCAGCAGCTGCTAACTAACCTCTCACCTGCACATTAACTTCATCAGCAGCTGCTAACTAGCCTCTCACCTGCACATTAACTTCATCAGCAGCTGCTAACTAGCCTCTCACCTGCACATTAACTTCATCAGCAGCTGCTAACTAGCCTCTCACCTGCAAATTAACTTCATCAGCAGCCTCTAACTAGCCTCTCACCTGCAAATTAACTTCATCAGCAGCCTCTAACTAGCCTCTCACCTGCAAATTAACTTCATCAGCAGCCTCTAACTAGCCTCTCACCTGCAAATTAACTTCATCAGCAGCCTCTAACTAGCCTCTCACCTGCACATTAACTTCATCAGCAGCTGCTAACTAGCCTCTCACCTGCACATTAACTTCATCAGCAGCTGCTAACTAGCCTCTCACCTGCACATTAACTTCATCAGCAGCTGCTAACTAGCCTCTCACCTGCACATTAACTTCATCAGCAGCTGCTAACTAGCCTCTCACCTGCACATTAACTTCATCAGCAGCTGCTAACTAGCCTCTCACCTGCACATTAACTTCATCAGCAGCCGCTAACTAGCCTCTCACCTGCACATTAACTTCATCAGCAGCTGCTAACTAGCCTCTCACCTGCACATTAACTTCATCAGCAGCTGATATCACAACAAAGCAGCAAAACCAGCAACAAAAGCGCACTGCCTTACCATTTTATCTCATCATAAACTGCTGATAAGTCTTCAATAGGTTACAATTACAGCTGATTTCTAAACTAATAAACACTGCTTTCATTTGATACACTATGAAATCATTCATTGATTAATGAATTCATTGTCTTTTTTAATGCCACTTAATTATTTTAATAATCTATTAATGTTAACCTCATTTCCTGTGCTGAATTGTGGCCATAACTCTTTCATCTGTTCAGATAAGATAAGGCATTGTGTGTTCTGTATTATGTGCAGTCGGTAAAGGAATTTGAAGCTGATAAAAACACTGATTGTCCTTCTTCGTTTGTAAAAACAAATATTTTCTGTGACTTCCTTTCATTGAAAAAAATGTAATGGCCCACCTCTGGACACACCTAAGGTTAAAGGTGAAAAGATAATGGATACATGGCCACACTCTTCACACAACAAAATAGAACAGATCAATGTAAAACATAAACCAAGTGGCGTGACCCAAAACAATAAACCCAATTTTTGGATTTGAAATTTGGATTTGATGTCAGACAGCAACAACACAACATCTTCACATAAAGCCTGATCAGAGCTCCGGCTGCCATTGTGTCTGTGTCAAACAGGGACAGGCTGAGGCTGTGGGACTCTACCACATAGGCTTCCACACTTGTCCTCTAGTTTAGAACAGACACGAGCCCCAGAGAGCTGACCTGGCTGTCCCACTTTCTCATGCCTTCTCTCACTCTGACTTCTGAGAGAAAAAGACCCGGCGATCATGTGTAATGTTGCTACAAGCTGCTACGCAAAGCATTAGCGCTGCATTAGCGCGCTGCACCGATGATGGAGAAATAACTGGACAGATGATGCAGAACTGAATTGATATTGAAATCATTTAGAAATGCGATCACCTACCTCTGAACCGTTTTAGAAAATGCCTGACCCTGCCCACTGGGCTGAAATTAAACAACGATGACCCTCCCCCTAGGTTCCTCCATATAACCCCCTTACCATAAATTGCAAACGGTCCCTAAGGCAAATATTTAACTGACATGGTCCAGACAGGTAGACTAGCTCATTTCTTGGCAGAGCAACTTTAACCTCAGCTGAGTATGCTTTTCTAATAGCCATCCCTCACTCCACAAATAGCCTGATCTAAAGACAAGGTCTCTATAATGAACAGAGCGGAAATGTTTGCACTGGCCCGTGGACAATCCTGCAGGCTGACGGAAATGAAGGAAAAACACCACATAGATTCATGGGATTTGTTCGGGGGAAGAAATGCACATTTTTCGGAATGTTTCTGAGGCGAAACCCACCTACCTAGATCAAAGATACATCGGCACTTACTTGTATCAGACGAGGGAAGCAAAATATTGCAGACATACTGATATTTTTAAATGAATTAAGCTACCTTAAATTAATAAAAAATGTAACACATATATCATTTTCTTCATGAACACTGCCCTTGCTTCATTCTACCTTGACGAGTCTCCGTTGAGATGCGGTATGAAATAAAAAAGGGATCTCAGCTTACCTTTCTGACAATGGTTGGAGGTCCAGCAGCGGTAGTCATAGTTGCCTTTGAACATGGTCCGCTGACACAGAGGGTTGTCCTCCGTGGACGTCCTCCTGCCCGGGCAGACGTCCCCGCACTCCTTGTACTGCGTGTTTTCGTTCTTGTTGTAGTCGGCGTCCATGATGAGGGACCAGTCCACCGAGTCCAGGTAGCAGAGCTCGGGGTTCTTCTCGATGCGGATGGTTCCCCGCGTGATGTTCCTCAGGTTGTACAGGCCGATGTCCTTCAGGCTGGTCATCTCGAAGATCACCAGGGCGTAGTTGTAGAAGAGGTTGCGCCCGCGGATGACGCTCAGGTTGGGGAAGAGCGTGCTGAGGCTGTCCAGGCCCGAGACGCGGAACAGCAGAAGGTAGTCGGTGATGACGGTCAGCTTGGGGAAGCTGAGGGAGCGGAAGAGCTCCTGGTTGAGGTTGTTGGTCTTGTCGGAGATGAGGAGGATCTGCAGGTAGCCCTCCACCACCGTGCAGTTCTCCAGTCGCTTGAACTCGCTGATCTCATTACGGATGTCGATACTCGGGCCACAAACTGGAAGACACACACACAGAGAGGCCTTAAGTTGCATTCTCCATCTCTCAGGATGGAACACATCATCCAAGAAAGCATTTGTGTTGGAAAGTATTTAAAGCTAGGTTAAAAGTCATGGAGGAAAATTAAATGCAGGTCGTAAGTAAGTGTTATATGACCCATAAGTGGTAACATTACCGGATTGAATCCTGCCTGACTTCAATGTGAATCTTGTTGTACTTTTTTCTTTTAATCTTTGGTTGTTAGTTGCCTAATTTATGCAAATGTTGTGGCGATATGTTATGTTGTAACTGTACGTCTGTAACATTGTGCTGCTTCTTGGCCAGGTCTCGCTTGCAAAAGAGGTTTTTAATCTCAACGAGACCAACCTGGTTAAATAAAGTTCAAATAAAAATAAATAAATTGCAGGACTCCTTTTGTAGGTAAAAATGTATGTACGGTAATGCAGTATTTGGTAGCGTATACAAGCATTTATAGATTAGCATGTAGATTACGTTTTGCCTGATTATAATAATCTTCTTGAAGCATGTAATCCTGTTAGTCAAGATGGTAAGGCCGGCGCTTTGCGAGCAACACGTCATGTACTGTTTAAAAAAAGAGAAAAGGACAAAAACAACAGCATACAACTAATAATACAACAACTAATACACGGCCCCGAAAAATCTGCAGTCCTGCTCGGCCAAGATTTGTTTCTCACTGTTGTTGTGTACAAAAAGTTATTGTTTTCCATCCTTGTCCTGAAGTGACGCAGCCATCTCAGGCAGACATTTTTATTCCAACAAGGGAGAGATTATTGGAGCAGGGTCAACCGAGGTGAATGCATTTTTAATGTGGAGAAGACTTGAGGAAACTGTCGTTGAAACATGGGTCAATATTTTCAGACGGCTTCTGTCTAGATGATTTCAAACGTGAATGGAGCCTGTAACAAAATGTTCTCCTCCGTCACCTCGGATAACCCCCGCTTTTGAAAAAGCCATTCGTCTCTGCTGTGCATACATAAAACAACACTTGAAACCACAGTGCCTGGAGCGTCCTCCGACACCACACACACACACACATGCGCGCCCGCACACACACACACACACACACACACACACACACACACACACACACACACACACACACACACACACACACACACACACACACACACACACAGATGCACAACAAAGACACCATTTATTATTGATGACAATCATCTCTGCTTTTAATTGTGCCTGTCAGTTACTATAGCTGGGAATTGATGGCAGAGGATATTCTCATTATGTGACTATGCAATACCAATAACATTTGGAAAGCTCCTCTTCAAAAGCCATACAGATAAAACCAGTAAAATCCCCTTATGATGCATCATGTAAAACAGGGTTCCCACATCTTCATAAACATCAAATTCAATTAATTTTCCAGGGACTTTCCAGGCCCAGTTCCCTCAAATCCAAGGGCCCAACACGGCATAGTTTGAGAGAAGGATCAAGGATAATTACCGTTACACTGATGATCATTTTTATTAGAACTAAGCAGGCTTTCAGAAGCTCACAGACAACATTTAAAGAGAGGGGCCTGAATGTGTGAACACTTCTCCACTGTGCTGTGCTACACGTTAAGTGGAAAAAAAATCATAAGAACTTCAATTTCTATTCTTGCACAAAAATATATAAATGTAAGCACTTTCAATGACCCATGTCTATTTATGCCTATTGCCTACTTTCAACAACTTTCAAGAAAGACCTGGATTTCTTTTATCCAATTCACAAACTTTTGTGAAGGATTTCAAGGACCTGTGGGAACCCTGATAAGAGATTTATGAAACACTGAATGATTGATTGAGTAATTCCATATATTTATTACGGCCATTTATGTTTTGAAACGGCACCATGAAGGTTCAACAATCAGCACAGGAAATGCCTTGGACATATGAGCTCCTTGGCTAAACCTGTAATGTTCTTACATAGACTTAGGACTGTCACAGGGCCTGTCCAATAAGACAGACAGTGATGTTTTCAACAACACCACTTTGATCCCTGTCAAAACACTGTCTAACCAAGACTAAGGGATGGAGCAGAGAGCGAAACCGTTTCCAGCCCCATAATAACAACTGTACAACCAAAGCTCTCCTCTTAAATAGATTTGATCATAATGGTGAAATGGTTGTGGAAATCATACCGAAAAAATGTCAGAAGCCTCTAGCCTACTTGGCACATACTCGACCACAGGATGTGTATGCACTCTCAAAATGTTCCTAAGAGTAAATTACATCCACTTCAGCAGTGACAAAAAAGCCTGTGTGTGTGATGTTCTTTGTTCAAGCTGCCAAAAATAGCAGGCGCATTGTTTATCAGGATGAATGGGCTATATTTGCTCCTGTCAGGGTGGTTCACTTTTCCAAATTTAGAACGGAAGTGATTACTCCAGTAGGAAAGAGTATTTGCTTTCTCCAATCGACACCAATGCCCCCGGGCATGCCTTCTTTGTTTCATTGAGAATTTTCTCCCAGCTCGCCCGGCAGCCAGAGAGAGGGAGGAGGGGTGGAGCCACTCCAATACAAAGACTAATTTGTTTGTTAGTAAAGAGAAACTCTAGGCCTCACTTCCTGCTAGTGAAGAGAAACTCTAGGCCTCACTTCCTGCTAGTAAAGAGAAACTCTAGGCCTCACTTCCTGCTAGTGAAGAGAAACTCTAGGCCTCACTTCCTGCTAGTAAAGAGAAACTCTAGGCCTCACTTCCTGCTAGTAAAGAGAAACTCTAGGCCTCACTTCCTGCTAGTGAAGATAAACTCTAGGCCTCACTTCCTGCTAGTAAAGAGAAACTCTAGACCTCACTTCCTGCTAGTGAAGATAAACTCTAGGCCTCACTTCCTGCTAGTAAAGAGAAACTCTAGGCCTCACTTCCTGCTAGTAAAGAGAAACTCTAGGCCTCACTTCCTGCTAGTGAAGATAAACTCTAGGCCTCACTTCCTGCTAGTAAAGAGAAACTCTAGGCTGCTAGTAAAGAGAAACTCTAGGCCTCACTTCCTGCTAGTAAAGATAAACTCTAGGCCTCACTTCCTGCTAGTAAAGAGAAACTCTAGGCCTCACTTCCTGCTAGTAAAGAGAAACTCTAGGCCTCACTTCCTGCTAGTAAAGAGAAACTCTAGGCCTCACTTCCTGCTAGTAAAGAGAAACTCTAGGCCTCACTTCCTGCTAGTAAAGAGAAACTCTAGGCCTCACTTCCTGCTAGTAAAGAGAAACTCTAGGCCTCACTTCCTGCTAGTAAAGAGAAACTGTAGGCCTCACCTTCTGCTAGTAAAGAGAAACTCTAGGCCTCACTTCCTGCTAGTAAAGAGAAACTCTAGGCCTCACTTCCTGCTAGTGAAGAGAAACTCTAGGCCTCACTTCCTGCTAGTGAAGATAAACTCTAGGCCTCACTTCCTGCTAGTAAAGAGAAACTCTAGGCTTCACTTCCTGCTAGTGAAGAGAAACTCTAGGCCTCACTTCCTGTTAGTAAAGATTAGAGCTGGGTATTGGTTCAAATTTCAAGAATCGATTCGATTCCGATTCACAAGGTTGCGAATCGATTAATTTCGATTCGATTCGATTCGATTCGATTCGATTCCGATTCGATCAATTTTCAATATTGATTTGGTTAGTAATACCAAAATGTGGTTTTTGAACTGTACCCTGAATTACATGACTGTCCAGTTATGTAACACAAGGGTTTCCAACCAGCCAAGTAGATACATGGGGAAAAAAAGTTGCAGACCTGTTGTCAATTTTAATGGTTTTAGTTACACATATATTTACTCACCAGGTTTACAAAGGGTAAATAACAGCCTTTTCATCTGTCAATAAAGACACTTTCACAATTATGCACAGTGATTTGATTTCAGCCTATATAATTTCTAAAAGTAGATATTAATAATGATCAAACATTTCCATTCATGTAGCCTACAGTATTTATGTTTTTGTTTCAACTACAAACATAATTAAACGTCAACTTGAAACTATGTTTCAACTACCACACACAGCACAATATTTTAGCCTGTTTAGTAATTTTTTTTTTTTTTTTTTTTTTTTTTTTTTTTATTAAAAAAAAAATCGATCTCTGGACATATGAATCGATAATCGAGGATTAAAATGAAAAACGATTAAAAATCGGAGAATCGATTTTTTGAACCCAGCTCTAGTAAAGATAAACTCTAGGCCTCACTTCATGCTAGTAAAGAGAAACTCTAGGCCTCACTTCCTGCTAGTGAAGAGAAACTCTAGGCCTCACTTCCGGCTAGTGAAGAGAAACTCTAGGCCTCACTTCCTGTTAGTAAAGAGAAACTCTAGGCCTCACTTCCTGCTAGTAAAGAGAAACTCTAGGCCT
>NC_139636.1:28080953-28153453 GCF_964638095.1 Poromitra crassiceps
TCCAGAGATGGCACCGAAAAAGTTTGGGCTCATTCAGGCAAATGGCCTGGGAGGAGATAGCAAAAATAGGTTATTGACAAAGTCCAAGATGGCGGAAAATCTAGCAGACTTAAATGGCCGTGGTCTATATGGATAGATGCGTATTGATCCAGGGAATCCAGCAGATGTGGAATTTTGATTCTACGCCTCACGGTTCAGCAGTTATGGGCCAATACGTGCAGTCGGCTGTTATAGCGCCACCATCTGGCAATATGGCTCATTTTTTGTCTCTGAGTAGTGGGGCACATTTCCAACCTATGTGCAAGGTCTGGCTACGGTGGCACCTACGGTTTTTGATGTGCATACTGTTTTAGCGGAGAATAATAATAATAAACGGAACAGATACAATAGGGATCCACGCACTTCGTGCTTGGACCCCTAATAAATATAAAAAAGAAAGAAAGAAAGAAAGAAAGAAAGAAAGAAAGAAAGAAAGAAACTCATTAGGTATCCTGGCACTTTATTGCAAAAATACAGTTCCCTTTCCTAGTTTACAAAATTTGTTTTACTTCGTTTCGAACTCAAGCTCTCACTAGTGCCTACTTCGCTGCGTACGCAGCATTATGGAAGACTGTCATTTTTGCTCCAAAAATTACTTTTACATTAAAACCTGACCACGCCCCTTTAGGTGACGTGGTGCCCCCCTGGGCTGACTGGGCCTCCCACCTCGCCCCCGTGACTACGTCACGGCCAGTCACCCCAGGGGCCGTCACTCTTCGCTTCTTCCAGCCAGTGTGAGGACGTCGTTTTCTTAAGCTCCACGGTTAGCTAGAAAGTCAGCGCTCTTCAGAGTTTGGACAAATAGACTCGCTCCGGTTAATTTGCCCGCCTTCGAGAGGTTCGCGTGGACGAGATAAATCAGGATTCGGGGACCCGTTCCTGTTCTCTTCACCAGCGGCATCGGATCAAGTCATCCAAGCTAAGAGTATCTTCTTGCTAACTGTTGTTTTATAATACTGCCGCTGCGCAGTGCTTGTATCACTGTCGCCGTACAGTGCACGTTTTAACGTTTCCCCGGCTGGGTTAACGTTTGTTTGGCTCGAGCGCAAGACTCAGGTCTGCACTCATAACTTTTAGCTAGGTTTGCATACATGCAGAATAGCTTGTACCGTTAGCACTAGAACAACAGGCTAAATAGCACAGTTGTCACAGATAGCTAGATGCATTCGTGCGGTTGCTTCTGTTGCTAGGTACTTTAGGAACGCCGGCTTTAGAGCATGCGCGTTAGATAGTTAGCTAGTTTGCTCAGTGCAGCTAGCTTGGACTACCTTGTAGCACAGATAGCTAACGTGCACACGTGCAGTTAGTGTCTGTGTGCTAAGTATTCGCGCCAGCTACCTCTTGTAGGGCGCGCCTTAAGCGAGAGTAGTAATGCTCTTCAGTGAATTAGCTAGGTAGCTAGCTTGCCCCCGTGCAGCCAGTATCTAGCGATGTGTAGTACTCCAGCTCTTACGGGGCAGGCTTAGCTTGCACGTTAACCCCGTTTCCTGTTAGACACAGAGAGGGGGGAACAGCTAGGTGCTGTATTAGCTGTGAGGCTACGCTGGCCGATTACGACCGGCACAATGAATTTGAACAGGCGTTGCTGGGACCTACATGAATGTAGTGTAGCTTTTACTGGCGTCTGAGATTTTAGCTGGGCGATTCGCTAGCTAGTTGAGCTCGCCCCGCACCTTGTGTGGGCCGCTTCTCTCAGTACTTACGCCATCTTAGCCAGCTTGCTTGTCTGCTAAGTGTTTGCTTGCCTCGTGCAATTAGCATCTACTAGATTGCAACTCCCTCTGAGGAGTTTCTTCTGAGATTGACTAGCTTCGCGGGCCGCTGGCCTAATGCTCGCGGTCACGCTTGCTTCCCTGTGTTACTCAGGGTAGAGACGCGCTGCACCGGCCTGTGCGCAGGCTTGTGTTAGCGCACGCTTGTCTCTCAGTGCTTATGCCAGCTTAGCTAGTGGCTTCCACGTCTGTTCTCTCGGGTTAACAGGTTGTGGGTATTGGTGCCCCCCCTTCGGGATGGGCTATTGCCGCTTACGTTACCATTGCACGCGCACGTTCGCTAGCCTCCGGGTTGCTTACTGTTAGCATGTGCTTTTTGCTAGCTTGCTTAAGCGGTACTCCCGCTATTAGGGTGCGCCCTGCGGGAGCTTGCTATTAGTGGTTAGCTTCCTGCTTCCTCTTGCTACTGAGCAGGGAAGGTCAGGGAGGGGATGGGCCGTGTGTAAAACTACTTGGCCGAGTATGAATCGGCACGTTAAGTGCGTGTTCGGCCTTGGGCACGAGCACGCTGCACAGGCGCCTTGAACCCTCGGTCTGGTCCGCAGCTAAGCTCTTGAGAGCTGGCCAAGGCCGCTCTCAAAGAAGTTTTAAAGCTAGCCTGCCTTGCATAGGTGCAGATAGCAATATTAGTACTGTTTAGCACAGAACGATAGCATTTTGCAGATAGCTGGCGTGCACCCGTGTAGTTAGTATCTGTGTGCTAGTAAGTACATTGGGCGCGAGATACCTCCGCTACAATAGACATACTGCTCCTTGCTGGCGCTACGTGTCCAGCAGGGCTTACAGCTCGCCAAGGTCTGGGCTCAGTGCCAGCCTTTGGCTTGTAGCTCTAAGGACAAGCCCACCGCCCTTGGTGCCCAAGGCCCGGGGTGGTTGGGAGCTCTCCATGGGTCGCACTCCCTTGTTGGGGTGCCCCCTGCAAGTGCAGGGAGCCTGGCTGGGGGTACGGCGCACCTTGGTCCATGGCCACGGCCTGGCCTCGGTTGGCGGCGCCCAGGTCAAGCCCACCGGTTGGCTCACCAAGGCTGGGCTTAGTTCCAGCCTGCGGCTTGTAGCTTTAGACCCACCGTCCTCGGTGCCCAAGGCCTGAGTTCGGTCGGGAGCTCGCCCAGGGTCTCATACCCAGCATCAAGGCTCGCCTTGGTCCATGGCTACGGCCTGGCCTCGGCTAGAGGCTCCTAGGACAGCCCACCATCAATGGCGCCAACAGCTCATTGCTGGTCGGGAGCTCGTCTGGGGGCCGCACTGTCGGACAAGTCCACGTGCGTCTCGAGAGAGAACGTTACCTCCGCAGTCCCCCCAGCCTGCGAAAGGCGCACGGCAGGGGGGGGGGGGGGGGGGGGTTACTTCGATACAACAGCGCGTCAGTAGGCGGAGCTTGCGTAAGAAGTTCTCCCCCAGCATGCACAGCTTCTACGGAACTGTCCATGCGGCGGGGGGGCGTAGCCTCTCACGTCCCGCCCCCCCATCAGGGCACCGGATCGAAAGGTCCCGGGGCCCAGCAATATGCTCATGACTATATTTCAGGGATCATTTCTATAGTTTCTAACTTGAGAAATGTGTTTCTAAAATGTTCAGTCTCGCTATCCATACTCTTCTGAGCGCGAAGCGGGCAGAGAGACTTGATTCAGTTCATATGCTCTCTGCTTTTGATGACCGTGCACTGTCTCCTTTGGGGACATTGAGGGAGAGAGTATGATCCGAGTGGTGGAACGGGTTCCGCTCCGTTGGCCACAAGAGACCATCTTGTCCAACAGGCTCGATGCCTGGGAGCATCTATGTTCCCCCGTCCCCATTACGGCGCACCCTCCACAGGGGATACGCGCTACAGTTTGCCCACCCACGTTCGACGGGACCCCCGATCTGGCCGTGGAGGAGGAGGCCATGGACGGCTCCATGCGTCCAAAATCGGACCTTCGGCGTCTCAACAAGACGCTGAGGAAGTCCCATCCCGAATGCTCTCTTCCCCGCCTGTTCAAGTTGAGACAGGGGGATTTCTTACTTCCAGGGATCTGGAAGGTGCGGTCTTCCATGTCCACATGGTCAGAAGACACAGGAAATACCTGAGGTTCTCCTTCCGGGGGAAGGCTTACGAGTTCTGTGGCTTGCCATTCGGCATGTCTTTGAGCACGCGAACCCTCACGGTGTGCGTGACGACTCGAGGGTCTGTGCCGCGGAACATACCAAGGTGGTGACCGATCACCGGCAAACCTTAGGGTTTTTGGTGAACTGGCAGAAGAGTTGCTTCGTCCCAGCGCAGGCGGCGACCTTCCTGGGGCTCGAGCTATACTTCCTGCGAGCCTTTCGCCAGAGCGACAGGCGCGCACGGTTCGGACAGCAAGCCAAGGACGTTAGGTCTGTGCCCTCGGTGTCAGTGCATCAGTGCACAGTAATGTTGGGCCTGATGGCCTCAGCACTGCATGTGCTCCCGCTAGGGAGGCTACACATGCTCTCGTGGTCCAAATATGGTTCTCAGGCTTCGCCTGGACTCGGCCGGGGACTGTCATCGCAGGGTTCCTCTGACAGGTCAGGCCTGGCAGGCGCTGGCTATATGGGCGGACCCCCGTTACCTCTCGAGAGGTACTCGGTGGGGCCCTGTCCCGCTCAGGATGGTAATTCGCACAGACGCCTCCCTCTGGGGAGGGGGTGCGATTTGCGGGCATTTTTCGGCGAACGGCCGGTGGGAGGCTCAGGAGCTTCGCCACATAAACGTGCTAGAGCTGAAGGCGATTCGCCGGGCTCTGCCTCAGGACAAGCCCACCATCAATGGCGCCGTGGGCCCATTGTTGGTTGGGAGCTCTCTTGGGGACCGCACTGCCGGACAAGTCCGCGTGCGGCCAGACTCGAAAGAGAACGTTGCCTCCGCAGTCCCCCCGGCCTGCGGAGGTAACACTTCCAGCGGCTCACACATGGGCACCATGTGCTGATTCGCTCGGACAATAGGGCAGCGATCGCCCACCTGAACAAACAGGGCGGTGTGCGGTCGGGGGCGCTGAACCATAGCGGGGATTCACCTGTGGGTGTTTCCCCGTCTCCTTTCAGTGTCAGCGGTCTATCTGCCGGGACGGCGGAGTTACGACCGGCCTGCTGTCTCGAGGCAATCCCCGTTATACGGAGTGGTGCCTCCACCCTCGGGTGATGGAACAGGTTTGGGCCAGGGTTGGTCGCGCCTGCGTCGATCTCTCGCATCGCGGCGCGCGACACACTGCCCACTGTGGTTCTCGATCCAGGAGGACAGCCCCCGTTAGGTCATGACGCGCTAAAAGCACACGCGTGGCCAAGGGAGGGGCTCTATGCGTTTCCCCCGACCCCTCCTGATCCGTCAGGTGTGGGACAGGGTGAGGGAACAGCGCCTCCGGCTCGTTTTAGTCTGTTTGGCACAGGCAGACATGGTTTGCGGACCTGGTCTCCCTGGCGCAAGATCCGCCCTGGGCATTGCCGGTACGGGCCGATCTCCTATCCCAGGCGGAGGGGGAGGTGTTCCACCCCTCCCCAGGCAGGTGGAAGCTAGCGGTCTGGCTCCTGAACCGGACCAGTTGCTAGCCCAGGGCTTGCCTGATAATGTGGGATGCACTATGCAGCAAGTAAGGGCGTGGATCCAGTGAACTGCAGTGTGCGACCAGTTCTCTGTTTCCTTCAGAGCCTGTTTGACGCGGGTCAGTCCCCGCAGTCGTTTAAGCTGTACGTAGCCGCGATTCTGCGTGCCATAGGGGAATTGAAGGGAGCCCCGTGGGGGCGTACCCTTTGGTCTTGCGCCTCATGAAAGGGGCGCGTAAACTGCGCCCGCCGTCGCGGTGCGTTTTTTCCCCCAAATCGGACCTGGTTACGGTGCTGGACGGGCTAACGGGTCATCCGTTTGAGTCCTTGGACTCCGCCGATTTAAGGGTTCTGTCTTTAAAGACCGCGCTGCTGCTGGCCTTGTCGTCAGGAAAGAGAGTTGGTGACCTGATTGCCCTCTCGGTGCAGCAGGCCTGTGTGGTAATGATGGGCGCAGGGTTACGTTGCGACCTAACCCGGCTTACCAACCTAAGATTATTAATGTCAGCTTTAGGTCTATGGTCATAGACTTATCAGCATTCTGTCCCCCGCCGTTCAGTTAGAGACGGGCGAGGAGAGACGTTTGCTCATGCTGTGCCCCGTAAGGGCGCTCTCGGCCTATGTGGCCAGGACGCGTTCTTTACGCATTACAGATCAGCTGTTGTTTTGCTTTGGGCAAAGGGCCCAGGGCGGACCCCTTTCCAAGGATCGCTTATCACACTGGATAGTGGAGGCGATCGCGTTGGCATACTCTGCCGTGGGCAAGGTTCCCCAGGAGGGTATCAAGGCGCGTTCTACGCGAGGTGTTGCGACATCCTCTGCGTTGTTGCGCGGTGTGTCGGTGGAGGACATGTGTGCCGCGGCCTCATGATCCTATCATCACACTTTCGTCAGGTACTACAGTCTCGACGTATCCGGTTCGCAGTTTGCGCACGCGGTGCTGTCGGTGGCAAGAAAGTAGTATCGTTGCCACTCTAATATGTCAGACGGTTAGGCATAAACGTTGCCGTATGGCCGTGGTTCACCGGTGCCTTTCGGGTCGCCCTGTGGGGTGCTCCCGGCAGCAAGGTCGGTTGAATGGAGGCACTAGTGAGAGCTTGAGTTCGAAACGAAGTAAAACGTTAGGGTTGTGCTACAACCCAGGTTTTACGAGTGAGAACGAGAGCTCTCACTACCCAGCCTTGCTGCGTCGATGCGTCTCTGGGTGCGTCGGATCTCAGCTGGCTGGAAGAAATGAGTGGCGGCCCCTGGGGTGACTGGCCGTGACGTAGTCACGGGGGCGAGGTGGGAGGCCCAGTCAGCCCAGGGGGGCACCACGTCACCTAAAGGGGCGTGGTCAGGTTTTAATGTAAAAGTAATTTTTGGAGCAAAAATGACAGTCTTCCATAATGCTGCGTACGCAGCGAAGTAGGCACTAGTGAGAGCTCTCGTTCTCACTCGTAAAACCTGGGTTGTAGCACAACCCTAACGTTTTCAATACATATTCTATTGAGATTAATTTAAGTTTCACTTGAAAATGTACGAAATGAAAGATAGAATGAAAGCAACAGAACGAAAGGACACCCCTTCTCTGTGATTCTCTTGTTTTACTAATTTTAACTTTATAGCAAAAAGTATAGTTTTGGTGTCTATTTAAGTTGTCTGTTTTCAATATATTTTCTAATGAGATTAATTTTAGTTTCACTTTCCCCCCACCAACTTAAATAATTAATAATTACATTAAATTAAATTAAATTAAATTAAATTAAATTAAATTAAATTAAATTAAATTAAATTAAAGAACGAACGAACGAACGAACGAACGAACGAAAGAAAGAAAGAAAGAAAGAAAGAAAAGAAAGGAACCCCCTCCCTCTTTGTGATTCCCTTGTTCTACTCATTAGGCATGTTAAGTACCAGGAATTCCAATCATTTCCTTGGAAAAGGCTTGTGAGTGGGCTGCTGCTGCCTCAAGCTAGCCTCCGGGCTTCTCCGAGTCTTGCCAGTCAATCCATTTGTTATGAGGGCAATAATGCTTCAATCAGGTTCCCATAGCAAAACCTTGACTCATTACTACACAAACAGGAACAAGTGGCGGGATAGCAGACCATGTGTATTTCCAGCGCCTGACAGTGTAGTAGTGTTACTGCTAGCGTCCACACAGAGAGGGATAAGCCCTGGTCGATGTCTCTCTCTCTCTCTCTCTCTCTCTCTCTCTCTCTCTCTCTCTCTCTCTCTCTCTCTCTCTCTCTCTCTCTCTCTCTCTCTCTCTCTCTCTCTCTCTCTCTCTCTCTCTCTCTCTCTCTCTCTCTCTCTCTCTCTCTCTCTCTCTCTCTGCGCTTCACACTGCTGAGTAAACACACATATCTCCACAGCGTAATGGGATCCATCGGCTCATGTTTATGATTGATAAACCTTGCCCTGGCCCTCCACGCAAATGTCATCACACAAACGCATACACACAAACACACGCACACGCACACACACACACACACACACACACACACACACACACACACACACGGGGGCACCACCACACATATCAAACGTGAGCCTGCCTCATAGGTTTCAGCAAGTGACGATGCAAGTTTGGGCTAAAGATCATTATTTAGCCAAATACCATTTTGATATAACATATCTTATGGAAGTCAAATATTTTACATTGAAATCCCTTAATCTGGGTTTTGGCTGACTTTAGACTTTCAGATTAGCCTCCAGCCCGAGCATGTGCATCAAAGCTGCACCTTTAGAGCAGATGTTGATGCTGTTTATCGAGGAGGAGGCCACAGAGAGAGAGAGCGTTTTCGGCGAAGGGACGTAATTGTCTCATTTTCCGGCCATCCAGCTGTAAACCCCGGGAAGGTTATTAGGAAGAGGAAGCCATTCCAGCCTCGGAGCTGAATGTGATGGAGTGCAGCAGCGCCAAGGCTGAACCTTTCATGTTAAAGAACCTCACGAGTTCCTGTCCATCAAAACGCATGTCCAGCATGTCCTGTGTGTTTGAAGCATGTCTAGAAGTATCTGTGATGGCTTTCCTCAAAAAGTCTATATCTCGCATGAAACATGTACCTACAGTAAAAAGCCAGGGCTTTGTATTGAGAAGTGATAACCATTCATATGCACTGAAGGTGTCAGAAGAAATGTAAATGTGTCAGAAATGTCCAAATGTTGGGGTTCTTCCAATGGGATCTCAGGGTTTCCACTAGTTCATGGACATTTGTACTGAAAAATGATCGCGAAACATCTGCTTTCATAGGAGACGGATATAGATCGATATGCTGCCCACCGCTCCTGGCCTGACCGAGAAGGAGGACGAGCCAGGATGGGATAAATGCGGAGGACATTTTTCACGGCGCCTCCAATTGCGTGTGTGTGTGTGTGTGTGTGTGTGTGTGTGTGTGTGTGTGTACTGGCTGCCGTGCACGTGTGTGCATGCGTTTCTGCTATTGCATAAAGAGATGCGTAATCATTCAGAAAAGGAAATGATCGAGAAAAGCGTCACGTTTAAATGTCCACTTGTATGCAGTTGTACTGTCGTTACAGCAGTGAGGGAGGGAGCGGGTCACTTATATTTTATTTATTTTCTTAAGCATGCATTTACCAGGGACAGTGTACATTAATCAACATGTCAGTTTGCACATCCATGTAAATGTACCAGAGTTAGCAAGACAGCTAATTTTCGTCTGTAGTCCCTGAGCATGATGGTAAAAGAACTAGGGTCAAGGGTTCATACTAAAAAGTAAACAAAGCAGTATAGCAAAGCAGTATGCAGTTGTACTGTCGTTAAAGCAGTGAGGGAGCGGGTCACTTATTCACCTTATTCACCACGCCCACTTTTTCTCTCTTCCGCGTTCAACGCAAACGTATTTGTTCTTCCGGTTCAGCGCTAGTTGCCTTCTGTGGCTAATATTAGCCGCTAGTTAGTTATGTTATATGGCAGTAAAATGCCACTGAATGACCAAATTGATATAACTTTTAACCATTTCGAGTAACACTGTTTCCATACGGATCACCAGCGTTAGTTTGTTGTTTATAACGTGGCTATATTCATAACGTTTCTATCTCGGATGCGTTATTTCGAATCGCACATAGGTTACGCCTAGCGCAACCTATGTGGGTTTCAGGACGCAACAGCCTCGACTCCACTAACGTCATCTTTAGAGCACAATATTCCTGGAATGCAAGTTTAACTAAACAGTTACATGTCCTCTGCATTCTACATAAAATTAAGATATTACGGGTTGTTTTATTTTGTATGTTACATACGTATTGGCCAAGATATGTTAGTTTATGGGGGAGTAATTTTGCCACTTTAGGAGGGGAGTGTGCGCGGCCATTTTGCCTGCGGGGTTTTTGGCAAGTCAAAACGGAAATACTATTACGAAATGACGTAATGCGGAAGCGTCCATGTGTGGGCAAAGAATAAGGTGAATATGCAGTTGTAGTACTGTCGTTACAGCAGTGAGGGAGCGGGTCACTTCCTGGTGTCGTATCCCTTCACACCTGCCACCTCACTCCGCCCCCTAATCCCCCGCATACTAGAAGTCATGTGACCAGCGATCTGGTGGGCCACTTCCCCTCAGTGGACCTCACTTCAAACACTGTGGATCAGATATCACACCCCAAACAGTAATACTACACTCCCCACCATGACAACTCTCACACAAAGACTCTCTCTCTCTCTCTCTCCTGCTACTTGAGGGACGAGCGGGCAGTAACACAGTCACACATACCTGCCAAATTTTACCATATTTTACTGTCAAATTTTGAAGCGCTTGTGCTCTCAGATCACATACACACACCACAAACACACACACACGCACGCACACACGTGCACGCACATCCGCGCAGCGCACACACACAGTCACAAACACACACCACAGAGTTTTCGGTTATACCGATGGACAGTTGAGGTGCAGTCAAAGACATATCTCCAAAACAAATAGTATTCTCCGTTACAACAATTACAGAGAACCAAATATTTAATGACTGGATGAAAGACATGGAATAATGAAATGGTTTCTCGCAAGATTCGGGAAATTGTCTACGATTCTCCGGAGCCACTTTAACTTTGGAGAAGATTCTTGATGCTGGTGATTCGTGAATCCTCCGTTCAGGACGGATCCACACACTGGCGCCCAATAGCCCTCACGCCCATAGCCAGCAAGTGCTTCGAAAAGCTGTTGACATGTTTTGTTGACATCACCAAATAAAGTCAGTCAGTCAGTCAGTACTCCACACCGCCCTCTCTCACCTGGAGGGGAAGGACACCTATGTGAGAATGCTGTTCGTGGAATACAGCTCAGCATTCAACACCATAGTACCCTCCAGGCGGGTAAGCAAGCTCAAGGATCTGGGACTAAACACAGCAATGTGTGACTGGATCCTGGACTTGCTGACAGACCGCCGCCAGGTGGTGAGAGTGGGCAACATCACCTCCTCCCCACTGACCATCAGCATAGGAGCGCCCCAGGGATGCATCTCCAGCCCCTTCTGGTACGACCTCTACACCCACGACTGTGTGGCGACTCAAACCCACGACTGTGTGGCGCACCCCCCCCCCCCCCCAATCACAATCAATGGCACAGTGGTGGAAAGGGTGGACAGCTTCAAGTACCTAGGAGTCAACATCCACCAGGACCTGACATGGGCCAGCCACACCGCCACTGTTGTCAAAAAGGCCCAACAGCGACTACACGGACTCAGGCACCTGAAGAAATTTGGGCTAAGGCCAAAAATCCTCAGGGACTTCTACAGAGGCACCATTGAAAGCCTGCTGACTGGCTGCTTCACCACCTGGTACGGGAACTGTACCACCATGGACCGCAGGGCGCTACGGAGAGTGAGACGCGCGGCCCAGCACGTAACAGGATGTGAGCTGCCAGAACTGCAGGAACTGTACAACCAGCGGTGCCTCAGGAGGTCCCTGAAGATCATCAAGGACACAAACCATCCCCACAACAGCCTGTTCTCCCTGTTACCCTCAGGGAGGAGATACAGGGTCCCAAAAGCACCCACAAATCGCTTGACAGTTTCTTCCCGCAGGCCACGAGACTCCTTAACACACACACAAATAAACAATCATGTAGTAGCTGTACTGCAGCTGCTACCATCACGTATGTTTAATTATGTCTATGTTATTTGCACCTGTGCAAACAGAATGTTTAATTATGTTTAAATTTGTCTATGCTATTTGCACCTATGTGCAGTGAATGTCACTGTTTCTGGCTTGTTTTTATTGCTTTACTGTTATTGCTTGTTGTTTCTCTTGTTTTCCTGCACCTATATGCCCTGCTATTTTGCACTATGTTGTAACGGAGACTACAGCACAAGAATTTCACACGTGATACTTGTACTACGGAGTGACAATAAAAATCTTGAATCTTGAATCCCACACACACACACACACACACACACACACACACACACACACACACACACACACACACACACACACACACACACACACACACACACACACACACACACACACACACACACACACACACGCACACACACACAGCGTTCCGTTGCTACAGCGAGGGCTATCCATTAGAAGAGCTAACATTTGCAATCATCTCACAAACTGTACAATCCTCCACGGGCTATGAAGCCGGCAGTCCATGAAGATGTATGTGCGCCTGGCCAGAGACTGCATATGAGCCAATCCAGTGACGGGCCACTTGAAATCAAGTGTTTAATTAAGCATTGTGAAGCTCAGCTGGCGGCCTGGAGGACAGCGTTTGACTGAACAGCGTTTGACTGCGGTCTCACAAACTAGCCCACTGACACACTTTCAGGTCCTCACACACACAGGGGCACGCCACTGACTCAACGCCGTCACGCCACTGACTCAACGCCGTCACGCAGAGTCCTGCTGCAGGACGCAGAGAGCTCCCTCTCTCTCTCTCTCTCTTTTGCACATGCACATGCACAGGTGCACACACACACACACACACACACACACACACACACACACACCATAGGGCTACGAACACTGACGACACTTTCTCGCCGAGGGTGAGACGCGGCGAGGCATTCCAACATCACCGCTCCATCAGCCCAGGCAGGGTTGGGGGATGGGCAGAGCATCATGCAGAGAGAGAGAGAGAGACAGAGAGAGAGAGAGAGAGAGAGAGGGGGAGAGAGAGACAGAGAGGGAGAGAGAGAGACAGAGAGAGAGAGAGAGAGAGAGAGAGAGAGCGAGAGCGAGAGAGCGAGAGAGAGTAACCATGTAGCCCTACTCTAGGGCTGGACAATATGGACCAAAGATCATATCTCGGGATTTTTAGGGCGAATGGCGAGACAAGATATATATCTCTGTATTTTCTACGAAGTGCGCTAAATACCAAGTGGGCTAAATGTTCAGTTGTAAGGCAAAGCTACATGTGAGATGTCCCCAGTAGCGATATGGACAAAATCCTTGATCAAATACCTCAATATGGATATTGCGACATATTGTAGGGATGACTATTGGTGCTGCAAAATATTTACACAATGAGATTTTTGGAGAAGTAATCATCAGTAATGTGGATATAAATGACAGTCGGGTAAATTCAGAAAATGACATGACTTTACTGTGATGCAGTCTTTAAAAGCAGGAAAAGACAACACTTCTGCCATATCACTATATGACAACATCCAACATTTAAGACGATACCTAGACTCATATGACAATATTGATATAATATCAGCCGTTATGGAGTGGGGAGCCTTGGAGTCAGAGTACACATTGGAGTCAGTCGCTCGACCCCACGCTGTCTGTCACAAGCAGAGCTAACAGCTTTGGGACTCGACCCCACGCTGTCTGTCACAAGCAGAGCTAACAGCTTTGGGACTCGACCCCACGCTGTCTGTCACAAGCAGAGCTAACAGCTTTGGGACTCGACCCCACGCTGTCTGTCACAAGCAGAGCTAACAGCTTTGGGACTCGACCCCACGCTGTCTGTCACAAGCAGAGCTAACAGCTTTGGGACTCGACCTCACGCTGCCTGTCACAAGCAGAGCTAACAGCTTTGGGACTCGACCCCACGCTGCCTGTCACAAGCAGAGCTAACACAGCTTTGGGACTCGACCCCACGCTGCCTGTCACAAGCAGAGCTAACAGCTTTGGGACTCGACCCCACGCTGCCTGTCACAAGCAGAGCTAACAGCTTTGGGACTCGACCTCACGCTGTCTGTCACAAGCAGAGCTAACAGCTTTGGGACTCGACCTCACGCTGCCTGTCACAAGAAGGCAGAGCTAACAGCTTTGGGACTCGACCCCACGCTGCCTGTCACAAGAAGGCAGAGCTAACAGCTTTGGGACTCGACCCCACGCTGCCTGTCACAAGCAGAGCTAACAGCTTTGGGACTCGACCCCACGCTGCCTGTCACAAGCAGAGCTAACAGCTTTGGGACTCGACCTCACGCTGCCTGTCACAAGAAGGCAGAGCTAACAGCTTTGGGACTCGACCCCACGCTGCCTGTCACAAGAAGGCAGAGCTAACAGCTTTGGGACTCGACCCCACGCTGCCTGTCACAAGCAGAGCTAACAGCTTTGGGACTCGACCCCACGCTGCCTGTCACAAGAAGGCAGAGCTAACACAGCTTTGGGACTCGACCCCATGCTGCCTGTCACAAGAAGGCAGAGCTAACAGCTTTGGGACTCGACCCCACGCTGCCTGTCACAAGAAGGCAGAGCTAACAGCTTTGGGACTCGACCCCATGCTGCCTGTCACAAGAAGGCAGAGCTAACAGCTTTGGGACTCGACCCCATGCTGCCTGTCACAAGAAGGCAGAGCTAACAGCTTTGGGACTCGACCCCACGCTGCCTGTCACAAGAAGGCAGAGCTAACAGCTTTGGGACTCGACCCCATGCTGCCTGTCACAAGAAGGCAGAGCTAACAGCTTTGGGACTCGACCCCACGCTGCCTGTCACAAGAATGCAGAGCTAACAGCTTTGGGACTCGACCCCACGCTGCCTGTCACAAGCAGGCAGAGCTAACAGCTTTGGGACTTTCCCCTGACTTATTACACCTCCGTCTGCCATTCAAGTTTCCAGGCAGGAGCGGCATGTCCTCTCTCAGTCATGAATAAGTGAGCAGGAAGGCCGTGTGCGCGCGGCCTGTCCTGCACGGAGCGGGACAGAGGGTGCCTGTACACTGCACCAGCGTGCCGGTGACATGTCTATTTATAAAGCACTCTCTCATAGTAGCAGTGCCAAGTGATGAAGTTAAGTGTGAAGGCTGCATTGGCCTCTGCACTGCACTGCCGGGCCGTGGAGAGGCCGCCCGCGTCAACAGCACACAGCCAATGAAAGCGTTCACAAACTCTCTCCTCTTCCAATCAACAAAACCATGTCTGTTTCCCTGGCAAGTGTATTTTTGCACATTCTATTTCAAAAAACACCAAGTCAGTCGCTCTCTCTCTCTCTCTCTCTCTCTCTCTGACTTGTTTGCTGCATACTTGGAAGCCATGGCATGGAAAGTTTACTGTGGTGAGAGTTAAAAGGGAGCTTAATTACATTTTATTGCCGTGGACAGATTATTAAAACGAACAGAGCAAAAAAGTTTTCAACCCCTAATGGAGCTCTTGTTACGGTTACATGGATCTTTCTTTCTTTCTTTCTTTCTTCATCTGCAAGTGATGATAGAACCTGGAAATTCTGACCTTGGAGTAGGGCTGCACGATATGACAAAAAAAAATCATATTGCGATTGTACTGACAGATATTGCAATATTGTGATACGATTTTAGTGGGAATGGCAATTTTTCTATTTCTTTTTCACACAAAAATAAAATAAGAATGTGATGCGATTTTTACTGGGGTCGGTACAAAATAATCATGTTCCCTGGAGAATCTGGAGAATATATGATTTGTAGGCCGGCACGTCTCTGTAGCTCCACAATGCTTCATACAATGGTGTGTTGTGACACATTTTTCCTTTATCAAGGAAAAATGTATTGCAGCTCCTGTGATTTGGATATTGCACTTAGGCATATTGCGATTTGGATTTGGATTTGATTAATTGTGAATCAGTCCCAAGTAATAAACTGGGCAAACCCATCCCTCCATATATTCACCGTGGTCTTTGTCTTTGAACGCTTTGTCCTGTAAATCTAGAAGCTCAAGGTTCAAGAGTAGCCACTTTTCTCCCGTCCCCCCAAATGCGTTCATGGGTATCTCCCTCGCTCAGCGGGGTGCAGAGAGAAGCGCACCCCCGTGTGATTCGGGTCACACCTCTGGTCAATAGGACTGAATTCAAATTTTCTTCCATTTGAATGATAATAGAGGGCTCATGTCTGCTTCCCATGTCAAATGATCTTCACCATCCCACGTCCCTTCTAAGGATACAGACAGACTCATTAAGGTCACGTGATGGCGCCAACGCAAATATAAAGACACAACAAACCACACCAATATCCCATATGAGAAGAAGCAGCCATGCATGATATGTGGCTTCAAAGTGGCTTTACTGACTATAGCCTACCATCATGCAACTGATGATGAGCTGCTGCTTGGTCCAGCATACAGTAGCAACACATGAAACATACAATGATGCAATTGGTCATATCTTTATCAGTCCAAAGTCATTGGGAAATGCCACCAGTGAGTGAGGAGCAAAGTTTTGAACTAAAAACCTCACTTTTCTTATTATGCACAAATTGCACATCATATTCCTCTCCATGTTTATGGAGAACAAATAATGATGACGAGATTATTTATTTTACAAATAGTCTAATTAATAACCCTATTTTTTGTTTTTTTGTTTTACTGAGCTAAATAGTTAGGCAAAATAGCAAGACTTTACTAAATAACCTATATATAATCCAGTTTGTCTTGGCCCAATGTATGTTTTTTAGGACAGATTCAGATGCGGTCCTTGTAGTGTCCATGGTTCAAGGTGGTATTTACTCTGAAAGGTTCCACTAAGCAGCTTAAAACATGATCAATGACAGTTGCAGAAACTAATTCTAATGTCTAAATATAGTGGCAAGTGATCAAAAGAAGAAGCAACTAATAACGTGACCACTGTTTCTCCTGACCCTCACTGTCTTCCCTCTTGCAGAGTTATTCTATTTGAGATTTGGCCACACACAAAACACACACACACACACACACACACACACACACACACACACACACACACACACACACACACCAACAACAACAACAACAACAACAACAACAACAACAACAACAACAACAACAACAACAACAAAAGGGTTTGGGGTGCTTTTTATACATCCAGTATTGGAAAGTTATTTTAAGCTAAAGATTAGATTAGAAAACGTAAACAAATTAGATGCCCTATTAATGCATTCTCAATTTCAAATATTAAAACACAGCACTGAAAAGATCATATACACACTATAGAGCAATGGTTCTAAAATGGGGGGGGGGGGGGGGTCCTCCGAAAAAAGGGGAATAATCTAATCACTAATTCCATTCATAATTAACATGATGACAGAATGTATGTTTGGTTATGGGTTTCATAAACGTTCTGTAATAACACATCTATGACAGAATGTATGACTGTTTTGGTCATGGGTTTCGTACACTTTTTCTGTAATAAAACATCTCAAAGCTAAAATCTTATCAGATGGGGGACCCTGGGACAAAATCTTATCAAATGGGGAGTCTGTGGTTTGTGTCAGTTTAGGGGTCCATGAAGTGAAAAGGTTTGAGAACCACTTATGTGGTTTAGCTTAGTTTAGGAAATCCCATTAACCCATTGATACCTGATGCAGCATTTGTGTGTATATCCCTCATTTGTGTGCGTATCCCTTTAAGACCGCAAACCTCGTTAACGCGGTTCGCGGTCTTAAAGGGATACACACACAAATGCTGCATCAGGTATCAATGGGTTAACAATAGTTAATACAATCACACCATTTGACTGAATGAGTGAAATGTGTAAAAAGTAGGCAAACAGCATGAGGTGCTGCTCATGAAATGGAATGCCCAACAAGGGATTTTTTTATGCTGTGAGAAAACCTCATCTCGCTGTGAATTTCCAATTTAAAGAATGAGTAGAACTGTCTAGTAGGGTCTACCTTACTGCTGAAAATACTCTTGTTAGAATAATTTGCCTAGAATTCAAATTTTTAGCAGGCTATTTAATTTTCTGGATTTGTTTGCATGCAAAGTGCCAAATCACATTTCTTTTTTAGTGTTGATTTGGGATCCGGGGAGCAAACCCATCTAAACTATATTCACTCAACTTTTTAGGCTGATAGCCTATATTAGCTATAGCCTATGTAGGCTATTAGGCTACATTATTTTTTATACCAGATCTAGTGAATAGGTTTAGATGTCAATTAAGTGACTAATATGCTATCCTATTTTATGGAGAGGTGGGGGTAAACGAATGCCTCAAAATAGAAGTGCGCTTTATTTAATGTATATTGGTGATTGTTTGCCTTTACAACGAGTAGGCTACAGGCTATATTAGCATGCCTTTCTGTTAATTACCACTAGGCTATATCACTTAGCAACATGGTCCTTAATCAAAGGGGAAGATGTTATCTCATATAGGCGCTGTTCATGCGCAGCAACGCCACACTACGAAATGCAAAATGGCCACATGGTCGTAGTAACCTTCACCACTGGTCCATGGATTCATCCTCCGGTTTCAGGATGTAGGCTACGTGCATGCCGACATGTGCTCGGTGATTTCTGAATACAAATCCAAGCTTTACCAAAATATATTGTTGTATTTCTACATAGCTATAGCCTACTCACAATTCAGCCTTGGTTAAATGTGAGTCCACCTACTGACTGATACCGCATGGTCTTCTGTAATAGCCTGTAGCCTATAACTAACAAGCCCTTATAGTGTAGCAACCTCATCATATTGAAAAACACTGTCACACTGTCAATACGGATTTGACCTATATGATTTTTTTTGTAGCCTATGTTTGGAATATTAAATGTTTAACTTTTGCTCCGAGGCATATAGCCTCTCAGGCTATAGTTACGCTGAGAGGGGCAAAAGACTAGGCTATTTGCTTTATGAAATGTTATTATACAAAACTGTTTATTACACACATTATTATGCTAAACATTTTACAAAACATTATAATAAAATATACTTACTCTCTCCATTTGCGGACCATATGCAGACACTGGAGACAGACAGCATCAGACCCAAAAACAAGGTCGGGCTACCCCTCTGTGTCTCCGATCTCATATTCCTGTTTCTGGAAATTATTCTCCTCTCAAAAAAAGGAAAAAGGGAAAAGGAAATATCTTGATTAGGCTCTTAAAAAGGAGCCTTATTAAGAAAAAAATTAATCAAATGTATATAGTCCCAAACAGGCTACTAGCCTACTCTCTGGTAGCATAGAAATGCGTGGTTGCTCGTCTATCAGTGCTTTTGCTCCTCCAGAAAATATAACTTGTTATTATAGGGAATTCCTTTGAAGAAGAAGAAAAAAAAAACTAAACAAACAGTTTGTTATTTTTGCCAAGCACACGATACTTTGACGTCGGCTGGCAGCAGCACGCACAAGCCACTGATTTGACTGGATAAATGGTAATCCCCATCTTCAGTCTCCATCTCTTGAGAAAAAAAAAGCAGTAGCCTATGCGTACAGTCTGGCCTGGTACTAGTAATAATTTTAATTATTATTATTATAATGATAACAGACTTAGATGTTGTTTATGATGATCATTATTCGACCGTCCGCCACAATAATAATCCAAATGTCACTCGCAATAATTCCCCGTGTGAATGACTGTGGGCTATATGAGGGTGGTGGGGGGGGGGGGGGGGTAGGTTGCTGGTAGAAAACACGTCCAGATCCACAGGGGTGGTGGCTGGGAGGATGAAAAATGAATGAAAACCCCCTTTTTGCGCCTATGCCATTCAGCCAGCACAGGCACTCGATCCCCGGCCCCGGACAACAACCAGTTTCCCTGCACCTCCTGGGCGCACCACACTTCAGCTTTCCCGTCAGGCGGACGGACTTGCAGCTTGAAAGAAAATAGCAGACTTGTGCCACGCAAGAAGAGAATCGGTCTCCAGCTCCAGCGAGACGACCTCGGCTAAGGGTGGAGAGAGGGAGAATACTTCACGTCCCAAGGAGTTGCCCTTTTTACAGTTTGTTCATCCTCTGGAGGGTAAAATGCAACAGAAAAACAAAGTAGTACTCCCGGTCGTATGCAGCTCAAGAGGCCAGAAATCCTACGGCTTGCCCTCGGTTTTAGTCGGCTGTGTCTCCGCTCCTCCGTGGAATCACTGCTGTAAACAAGAGTCGGCTTCTCTCACACAGAAACAGGCTAGTGCTGCTACGGATAAGGTGGCGGAAAGCCGGAGAGAAAAACCGGACTGGATTAAAACCCGGGATTCCCAAACCCCTTTTCAGAGCCATCCAGGACACACCTCCTCCTACTCTCCCCGCCCCCAGAATAAAAAAAACGGCAAATAGGATTGAAGATTCATTTGAATATATTGTAGCGTTCCTGATATTTCATGAGGCAGAGGCTTCTTGCTGGTACAGGTTCTTTATTCACAGTTATTCATATTCACAACTCTCCGCTGTTGTCATGCTCATAGATAGCAGCTTCCCCCTAGGCAGTGCGCGGAGACTGACTGCACATGCTCAGTCTCCGTCCGGAAGTGGTCCCACAGCATAGTGCTCCCCAACATAACACTCCCCCACACAGTTCCTATCTGTAGTGGAGACACTACCATTGCTCACCACTATGTGTGTACTGCTGATTCGCTACAATATATAGTGAGTAAATAGCCTATTGCAAATGCGGAGGAATTTTACTTAGTGCAGTAGGCTATCTGTGCAATGACGATCACATCAATAGCAGAAGATGGAGCAAATAGAAAACGATCTCAAATTACCGGTAGGCTATAAATTTGGGGTTGGGGGGTCACAAAGTCCTGATTTGTGGGGGCTTCCGGGTGGCATTGAAGAGGCAGATGGCAGTTGGGTAGAAACGGTCCCTGTGATGAGATAGAGGTTCTGGTAGACTGGTACTACTACCAGTGTTGGGCAAGTTACTTCCAAAATGTAATATACTTTACAATATTACTTTCTGTGTAGAGTAACTCATTACTTATTTCACTACTTTTGCATTACTTTTACCAAAACAACAGCAGCAGCAGAATGACATTGCCGCCCCAGAACCATCCCGAAAAATAATTTCAACCGCCTTGAAGTCAGTGTAAGCAATCCAAATTTCTAAATGTTGTTATTTTCCTTTGTTATTGTCATCTATAGTGGTTATTTGCCTAAAAACACACAGTTTGATTAGGAAATGATTGTATCTTTTTTAAATATGTGCTTTGATTTAATAAAATGTAACTCAATTTGTAACTTGAGTTACTTGACAAAGTAACTGGTATAATATTACTGAAATCCTATAAGTAATACGTTATATTACTGAGTTACTGCTAAAAGTAATATATTACATGTAATATGTTACTTTTGTAATGAGTTACCTCCAACACTGACTACTACTGGTAGACTGGTAGTCTGACGGTGTCAGACATCAGTCTTCTGGCATGGCATGGGGGAGGACCCTGAAGAGTTGATGTCCTGCATTGGGTCGGCCCTAATTTCCGGAGACCGCTTTAGCATCCTTGCAGTGTGTAGGTCCTGAATGGATGGCAGGCTCCTCCCGACCACCTTTTCAGTGCGACAGATGATGTGCTGCAGTCTGGACTCTGGAGATGTCCTTGCAGGCAGCAGCAGCATACCAGACGGTGATGAAGGAGGTGAGGATGGACTCGACGGTGGAGGTGTAATGCCAATGCTGCCTTGACACCTTGAACTTCCTCAGCCGCCAAATAAAGTATATTCATTTGAAAACCTTGCAGCCTTTTCAACATTGAACACAAAATTAACAACTTTGATTATGTGTAAAACAATTTTAAGGACTGGCATGCTCAATTTCAAAGGGACCTCTCACCTCAAAATATCTGAATGAGAATGGGATCTATGGGTACATCGTACATACATCGTAGCCTATATGATCTTCGTCTATTCTATTTGAATATTTCTGCATACTGGGCTCGCAAAACAGTCTGAGATCAAACAGTAGGCTACAGATCTTGTTACCCTGTAGTTATACTATAAGTACATATCTTGTTACCCTGTAGTACTATAAGTACAGATCTTGTTACCCTGTAGTACTATAAGTACAGGCTTGTTACCCTGTAGTTACACTATAAGTACAGTCTTGTTACCCTGTAGTTATACTATAAGTACAGTCTTGTTACCCTGTAGTTATACTATAAGTACAGTCTCGTTACCCTGTAGTTATACTATAAGTACAGTCTTGTTACCCTGTAGGTACACTATAAGTACAGTCTTGTTACCCTGTAGTTATACTATAAGTACAGTCTTGTTACCCTGTAGTTATACTATAAGTACAGTCTCGTTACCCTGTAGTTATACTATAAGTACAGTCTCGTTACCCTGTAGTTATACCATAAGTACAGTCTTGTTACCCTGTAGTTACACTATAAGTACAGTCTTGTTACCGTGTAGTTACACTATAAGTACAGTCTTGTTACCGTGTAGTTACACTATAAGTACAGTCTTGTTACCCTGTAGTTATACTATAAGTACAGTCTCGTTACCCTGTAGTTATACTATAAGTACAGTCTTGTTACCGTGTAGTTACACTATAAGTACAGTCTTGTTACCGTGTAGTTACACTATAAGTACAGTCTTGTTACCCTGTAGTTATACTATAAGTACAGTCTCGTTACCCTGTAGTTACACTATAAGTACAGTCTTGTTACCGTGTAGTTACACTATAAGTACAGTCTTGTTACCGTGTAGTTATACTATAAGTACAGTCTCGTTACCCTGTAGTTATACTATAAGTACAGTCTTGTTACCCTGTAGTTATACTATAAGTACAGTCTTGTTACCGTGTAGTTATACTATAAGTACAGTCTTGTTACCCTGTAGTTACACTATAAGTACAGTCTTGTTACCGTGTAGTTACACTATAAGTACAGTCTTGTTACCCTGTAGTTATACTATAAGTACAGTCTCGTTACCCTGTAGTTACACTATAAGTACAGTCTTGTTACCCTGTAGTTATACTATAAGTACAGTCTTGTTACCCTGTAGTTATACTATAAGTACAGTCTTGTTACCCTGTAGTTATACTATAAGTACAGTCTTGTTACCGTGTAGTTACACTATAAGTACAGTCTTGTTACCCTGTAGTTACACTATAAGTACAGTCTTGTTACCGTGTAGTTACACTATAAGTACAGTCTTGTTACCCTGTAGTTATACTATAAGTACAGTCTTGTTACCGTGTAGTTACACTATAAGTACAGTCTTGTTACCCTGTAGTTATACTATAAGTACAGTCTTGTTACCGTGTAGTTACACTATAAGTACAGTCTTGTTACCCTGTAGTTATACTATAAGTACAGTCTTGTTACCGTGTAGTTACACTATAAGTACAGTCTTGTTACCCTGTAGTTATACTATAAGTACAGTCTCGTTACCCTGTAGTTACACTATAAGTACAGTCTTGTTACCCTGTAGTTATACTATAAGTACAGTCTTGTTACCCTGTAGTTATACTATAAGTACAGTCTCGTTACCCTGTAGTTATACTATAAGTACAGTCTTGTTACCCTGTAGTTATACTATAAGTACAGTCTTGTTACCCTGTAGTTATACTATAAGTACAGTCTTGTTACCCTGTAGTTATACTATAAGTACAGTCTTGTTACCGTGTAGTTACACTATAAGTACAGCCTCGTTACCCTGTAGTTATACTATAAGTACAGTCTTGTTACCCTGTAGTTATACTATAAGTACAGTCTTGTTACCCTGTAGTTATACTATAAGTACAGTCTTGTTACCCTGTAGTTACACTATAAGTACAGTCTTGTTACCCTGTAGTTATACTATAAGTACAGTCTTGTTACCCTGTAGTTATACTATAAGTACAGTCTTGTTACCCTGTAGTTATACTATAAGTACAGTCTTGTTACCGTGTAGTTACACTATAAGTACAGTCTTGTTACCCTGTAGTTACACTATAAGTACAGTCTTGTTACCGTGTAGTTACACTATAAGTACAGTCTTGTTACCCTGTAGTTATACTATAAGTACAGTCTTGTTACCGTGTAGTTACACTATAAGTACAGCCTCGTTACCCTGTAGTTATACTATAAGTACAGTCTTGTTACCCTGTAGTTATACTATAAGTACAGTCTTGTTACCGTGTAGTTACACTATAAGTACAGTCTTGTTACCGTGTAGTTACACTATAAGTACAGTCTTGTTACCCTGTAGTTACACTATAAGTACAGTCTTGTTACCCTGTAGTTATACTATAAGTACAGTCTTGTTACCCTGTAGTTATACTATAAGTACAGTCTTGTTACCGTGTAGTTACACTATAAGTACAGTCTTGTTACCCTGTAGTTATACTATAAGTACAGTCTCGTTACCCTGTAGTTACACTATAAGTACAGTCTCGTTACCCTGTAGTTACACTATAAGTACAGTCTTGTTACCCTGTAGTTATACTATAAGTACAGTCTTGTTACCCTGTAGTTATACTATAAGTACAGTCTCGTTACCCTGTAGTTATACTATAAGTACAGTCTTGTTACCCTGTAGTTATACTATAAGTACAGTCTTGTTACCCTGTAGTTATACTATAAGTACAGTCTTGTTACCCTGTAGTTATACTATAAGTACAGTCTTGTTACCGTGTAGTTACACTATAAGTACAGCCTCGTTACCCTGTAGTTATACTATAAGTACAGTCTTGTTACCCTGTAGTTATACTATAAGTACAGTCTTGTTACCCTGTAGTTACACTATAAGTACAGTCTTGTTACCCTGTAGTTATACTATAAGTACAGTCTTGTTACCCTGTAGTTATACTATAAGTACAGTCTTGTTACCCTGTAGTTATACTATAAGTACAGTCTTGTTACCGTGTAGTTACACTATAAGTACAGTCTTGTTACCCTGTAGTTACACTATAAGTACAGTCTTGTTACCGTGTAGTTACACTATAAGTACAGTCTTGTTACCCTGTAGTTATACTATAAGTACAGTCTTGTTACCCTGTAGTTACACTATAAGTACAGTCTTGTTACCGTGTAGTTACACTATAAGTACAGTCTTGTTACCGTGTAGTTACACTATAAGTACAGTCTTGTTACCCTGTAGTTATACTATAAGTACAGTCTTGTTACCCTGTAGTTATACTATAAGTACAGTCTTGTTACCCTGTAGTTATACTATAAGTACAGATCTTGTTACCCTGTAGTTACACTATAAGTACAGTCTTGTTACCGTGTAGTTACACTATAAGTACAGTCTTGTTACCGTGTAGTTACACTATAAGTACAGTCTTGTTACCCTGTAGTTACACTATAAGTACAGTCTTGTTACCCTGTAGTTATACTATAAGTACAGATCTTGTTACCCTGTAGTTACACTATAAGTACAGTCTTGTTACCGTGTAGTTACACTATAAGTACAGTCTTGTTACCCTGTAGTTACACTATAACACATAACACTTCGCAGAAGCAACCGTCCTCGGCTTTCACCTTGGACGGTTCACGCCTCCGCGTCGTCCATTAATTTCTGATAATGGACACCTCGTCGTGCATTAACCCTTACATATACAAGGGGGTAGCTCCGTCTGTGAAAATTGAAGCCAATGCGGAGGTCAGTTAAACCAGCATTTTTGGTGACCCACTGGTTTGTGGACTTCCGTTTTGGAGCCTCAAGTATGGCATTTTGGCCGTTGCAATCTTAGTTCTTGCATCGTTTTGAATTAGCCCATTGAGTTCATGTTTAGTTTTATCAGTAGGCCTAACGGTATGTCTCCACATGTGTTTTCATTGTGTATTGAAGACAGCTGCGCAATGCATTGTGGGGCAGGCGGGGAGGTCCACGAGCGGGGAGAAGCTGTGAAGCTGTGTTCACACCGAGATATTTATTTTTCTCACTGTCGCTCGAGTCAACCCTTTGGAATCGCTCTGCCGCTGTGTTTAAATCGCTCGTCAAAAAGCACGGGGTATGGTGGTGCAGTGGTAAGCGCTGTCGCCTCACAGCTCAAAGGTCCTGGGTTCGATTCCCACCTGGGACGCTGTGGGCGCTGGAGTTGTGCCCCCCCCATATCTTCAGTGCCCACTGCCCAGGTGGGCTATCTCGTCGAAAGGGCCTTTCTGTGTGGAGTTTGCATGTTCTCCCCGTACCCCCCAGGGGGTTCCTCCGTACATAACCCCCCACTAAAAACATGCAGAAGATCGTCATCCGACCAGTGACGACAACATCTGAAGTTGGTCCAATGATGGTCCAATGAAGGTCCCCGGGCGCTGGAAAGAAATAGCGACCACTGCTCCTGGCCTGCCCCCTGGAGGAAAGGACAAGCCTGGATGGGTCAAATGCAGAGGACATATTTCACCGGCCACGGTCAGCATATGTGTAGTGGCCGCATGCATGTGTTGTAGTGTGACAATAAAAGACGGGCTGCCGTCTGAAAATCGTGTTTTGAAACAATTCTCTGTCTCGCTTGTATGACATCATCGGAGCGATCGCGCCCCGGCCTGGGATTCCTGGGATGTTTGTCCACTATGAGCCACCGTAGTTGTTTACAAGCTAAGCCTATCAGCGCGCTCCTAACGTGAGCTCTATACCGGTAGTACAGACTTCACTTCATGTCAGCTGTCAGCCTGTCAATCAGCTGTCAATGCGGTTTGTTGCCACACAATAAACCAGCGGTTTGTTCCAAGCCAGTGTGATCCTTGACTCACTCTCACACGGCAGCCAATCAGCGTTGAACAGCGAGTGGCTGTTGGCAGCGAAATTTCGCTCTCGAGTTGGGATATTTCATCTCGGGCGACGAGCGAATTTTCACCCTATCGCTCTGTCGCTGTCGCTCGGACGCCCAGCGATTTTTCTCCCGGGCGAATATACGCTCAATCGCTTGTTTGCATTGACTTTGTATGTAAACTCGATGCCAGCGAAAAACTTTAATAGGTCGGTCTGAACGCACCTTTAATGGACACCACTGGCAGAGTGGTGACAGCACACGCCTGTGATTTTGGGTGCAGATCTCTCTCTTTGTTCAGTTCGACAATCATGGTCAACCCAGACATACCCGAGGCCTTTCGACTGAGGGCCTGGTATGACTGAGGAGGGCTATGCTCTAAACAGCCAATACTTGACAGAGATGAACAAGGTCTGCGGGCAGTGGAGCAAGGGTCAACCGAAGGCCGGGCCCACACACAAAAAAAATTGACATGTTATTTTACTAAAAATAATGCATTTGACCATCATTTCAAGTAGAATGATACCACCCAAGCAAGAATATTTCAAGTGTTTCAAGTGCTTTACTGAAATATTTGGACCATATAATGATAATACAATTATCTCAACCTTAAAAGGTTACATATAGGTGCCAAAAAGCCATAAAATCACATCAAAGAAAAAGAAAAACAACAACTATAATTCAAGTTTAAACAGTAAGTGTGCAGCTGTAGCATTTATAAAAAAAAAAAAAAAAACTTTTTAACTGAGCATGCAGACAATTAAAATAAGGGTGCAATGCATGCTTTTGCACCCCCGTAGAACCGGGCCTGCGCTGAGCATTGCAGTTTCTTCTGTACATACAGTTTTACCAGAGAAGAAGATTAAAAAAAAATAATAATAATCAGAACAGATACAATAAGGATCCACGCACTTCGTGCTTGGACCCCTAATAATAATGCATAAATGACCTATAATGAATGAATGAAGAATGTAGTTTTTCTTGTCTTGCTATACAGATCATGTGCTGTAGCCTAGGCTACACTACAACATGCAATGTTCTGAAATCAGAGTTAGCCTATCTCAAATTGGGAGTTGTTGGATTAGGCTAATATAGAGAGGACCATCCAGAAAGTGATTTAACAACCATTCTGCCAATGTTGTTATTCAATTCAAGTTCAACATCAAAAGTAGGCTAATAACAATGATTCTAACCATGCTACTTTAAAGCAACAACTGCTAGTTAGGCTACATCATTTAGTGAAAACTACAGTCCCAATTTAACTAAATATTCTATAGGCTATAACTACAATATTCCCCTCCCTCTCTTTTATACCTATATAGGCGTATTCTACTTGCTTTCTTATGAGGTGAAGTGAATAGAGCCACTTTCTACCCCTCAGTCCCATGCAGTCTATTTTGTGCACTGGTGCTGTGTACGATAGGTTACGCTCCGGACACCACCGTCACAGTCACAGGCCTAAAGTAAAATGTGACATGGAGCTTCATTCAAGTGTCTGGACAGGAGTCAGGGCTGCTGGCCCGCATTTTATCATTCATTCATCCGATACATCCAGCAGGGCCAGCGCAGCGGAATGGGCGTCGCTATAGGCTACTGTAAGTCTGTAGCCATATGACTCTATACTGCAGTTTAGTTTATTCATAGAACTGGACTCAGTCCATTGGACTCAGTCCATTGCATGTAGGTCTACTCAGAGCCGTATAATAGAAGAGTTCTGACATCTCCATTCACTCCAATGGACCAATTTTTTTCCAGGAAGTAGAAAGTGGAACTCTTCAGTAAAAAAAGCAGCACTGTCGAGTTGCATCAAAATAGACAGTGTTGTACTTTGAAAGGGTTTTTCATCCCTTGAAATGAATCAAATTGTACATTATCGGCTTTATTTTAGCATGCAAAAGTAGCGCGAGACCCATTCCTGGCTGTTCATTGGCTAATGATTCTTGCATTTTGGTCCTCCGCTGACGCCACTCTCTTACTAGAGGACACTAGGTCTACTTGGTCAAATGCAGACCAGACTGGTCTGCATTTGACCAAGTAGGCCTACATGCAATGCAATTCACTGTTTTTGAGATGTTGAGGATTTCAAGAACGTTTTAATTCCTTTCATTTTCAGATTATTATTTTTTGCCATAATGATGCACTGCTATTGAAACTCGCTTTTAATAGGATAATTGTCGATTTTCCCGAAATAGAAATACAGACATGCAGTCTAAAACAATAATTAGGCTAGTTTTGATATATGTCCAAGTAGGCCACACTGCATATGATTATCTACGGCACCTATTTGGTAGTAGCCTAATTAGCCTATAGGCTACTGCCTGGTATTGGTCTGGTATGGTCGTTGGGCTTTTACACTCATCCCCAGGAATGTTGTGACTAATGATTCAGGGGCGGAGCCAGGCGTTGTAAACATTCAAACCTATATAAGGGAGTCCCATCTACAGCAGCACTATTTTTCAAGTCTTTTGAGATGATAGACTGCCTAAAAACAGAGCATCTGTGAAAACACGATAGTTGCCCTGCATAAAGAAATCCTAGACCTATATCTACTTTGTATCTATCTAATTGTTCTCCAACTATCATTCTGAAACCATACCAATTGTGGAGAGTGGCTCATTTTCCCTAGCTCCTGCCACCTAAGAGGCAACAAGTGTCAGATGTTAGTATTTTGTAAGTTACATAACAGAATTTGGCATAAACAGCATGACTAATCTTGAAACCTGAATGAATGATTAGCTGACAAATCTGCTATATTTGAATCCATGACATAATAATCTGGGCTGCTCTAATTGCAAATTAAGGATCCCGAACAGTGCCAAGTAACAACAACAACAACAACAACAACAACAACAACAACAACAACAACAATGATAATAATAATATAATAATAATAATAATAATAATAATAATAATAATAAACTTTATTTGTATAGCACCTTTCAAATGCAGCCCAAAGTGCTTTACATGCAGAAACATTAAAACAAGACAAAATAAAATTATAGCATAAAAGAAAATATTAAAACCAATTACACATAAAAAGGAGCAGAGAGGATTCTGAGCAGCCGAAGATGGCGAGTTCCACCTCAGGCTGAAGGGTTATTTTATAGACCTCAGAGTACCAATCAAATATTTTGGCCCAGAATCCAGATAGTGAAGGGCAAAACCAAAAAGCATGGGACAGTGTACCCTCTAACACCTGACACCTATCACATAGTGGTGACACAGAAGTGTAGGCCTAGATCTTGTGCAACTTAGAAAACATTTAAAAAAAGTATGTTCATTTGGGAGAACTTCAAAGTCATGAATCTTGGATCGAACATAATGTCTGACTTATAGGTATCCGAGCCAGTGCGTGTTGGGCAACTCAAATTCCCTCTTCAGAAGTTCGTCTTTTCTTCTTATCTCACCCTCTTTTCTGAGGTAAAATAATGGAAGCGCATTCACACATGAAACAAGGAATTCATTCTGAATACTTCTGTGTTGAAAAATTGTACAATTTTAAAATGATTTTTTAGACGTTTATGGTTAAATCTGGTTTATGAAGTCAACAAATGCAGAGTCACTGACAGAATCTGAGCAATTAAGACTTATGAGGCTGGGTCAGGCTGCTGTGGTCCTTTCAATGTTCAAGAGCTGCCCTCTGCTGCTGCAAGGGCGCCATTGCAGTTGCATTGTAGTTTTGTGGATCATACACCATGGGGACTTCAAAATACACTAAACGAAGGCAAATGCTTCAGATTGTATAAACAATAGCCCTATTGATTGTCATTTAAACAAAACGTACAGCCAAATTACTTTTGTGTGGTCGTCATTCCACCTTTAATATAGGCTATTGGAATTAGGTGTCTGATGAGTCAAAAGTTTAGACAGACACATTTTTTATTTATTTTCAACTCTAAACTGTGAAAAAACACAATGGAATTATGCAGCAACCAAAAACGTGTTAAACAAATCAAAACTAACTGAAACCAAACTATGTTCAGATTCTTTAAAGTAGCCACCTTTTGCCATGATTGAAAGGAAGTCTATCCAAAGAAATTGTTGAAACACACACACACAAAATAATTCAATGACCACCCTGTCAAAGACCAAAGACAGTTTATATCTTCTTTTATAATGTGAATATTTACAGTCACAAAAACGACTTCAAGTCATTTGAATTTTAAAACACTAAGAAAAATAAGGTGTAATTCTATAGGGTGATATTCTTCAGGGATGATCCTAAATACTACTAAAACCCTGATACCCAATCCAACCCCATAGAGACAGCCTCCACTTGTGGAATGTTCTCACTGAGGAGCAGTCAACCTCACTGCCTCAGGTATTTGCCATCACCAGTAGCACACATCAGCATTTAGGCCACTGTCAATAAATGCAGACAGGCACACTTGCCTGTACGAGAGCATGGGCAGCGGCTAGAGAATTCAATAACGTCACCTGGGTCAACTTTACCTTCATGAGAGCCACTGCAAACAACTGAGAAAAAAGACGTTCTATGTACAATGAGATATCTAGCATTTGAAAAAGCTTTTTGGTTGGTCAAAAGTCAATCACACTTTGGATTATTGCTCAAGCCATGTGTCATGCTTAAAGTCACACTTAAATGAAAAAGATTTTCTGCTTTTTTAGCCAATTCCATCTTTCATATCATACAGCTATTTGACAATGTATGGCAAAAATAAAAGAAAGAAGTGCTTTAAATGCATTTTCATATCAAACTTGTATACGTTTGCTTCATGGAAAACAGATAATCTTAAGTGGTGACTTCATCATGTACCAGGAGCATACATACAAAATCAAATAAAAAAATCCAAGTAATAAAACCATCACATAACCATTCCTTTAAACCAGTGGTTCTCAAAGTGGGGTCCGGAGACCCCCAGGGGTCCTTGAGGGGGTTGCAGGGGCTCCCCAGCAAAAGGGGAATCATTTATTTTCACTATAATTCCATTCATAGTAACACAATGACAGAATGAATGGCTATTTTGGTCATGGTTTTCATACACTTTCTGTAATAAAACATCTACAAGCAAAAACCCTATCAGATGGGGACCCTGGGACATGGGGACAAAGTCTTGCGGGTCCGTGGTCTAATTTGTGTCAGTTTAGGGGTCCATGATGTAAAACAGTTTGAGAACCACTGCTTTAAACAATTTGCCCCTCTGATCAAATAAGACTATACATGTTTCTGTCCCTAACTGATCAATGATCCGATCCCACACCACATTACAGACCTCAACATCCTGCAGCAACAGGAAATACATCACATTAAGGAACTTTACTTCAAGCAAACAACTTACATTGATAAGAACTGAAAGCTAATAGGTCGTTCCATTGCGACATGGAACCACATTAAGACCCACCCTACTCTGCCTCTGATTGGCTGGCATGGTTGTGTGCTGTTGTCCTATTGGCACAAGGAGGCGTTTTCAGGCCAAAATGGCGGCAGCGATGTTGTCAAAAAAGCACCGGACTTCCAGCTCTAGAGTTCTATACTCTTTGCTTCAAGTAAGTAAAGTCATATTAAGACCTTTGCTTAGTTACAAAATAGTTAGTGTTAAGGAGGATATAACGTAATCTATCTTTTAAAATGTGAATTTCAGAAAGCTTTGTTTCGATTTAACAAAATCAACATTTCTTTTTACCAAAATCTACATTAGAACAAAACATTTTTCACAAATGTATTTCATGCATGTTACAGATAATCAATAGCTTGCCTAATATTATAAAACCTGTCTCCAACAGCTTATTATGGCAAGTAAAATATTCTATTATTTTGTGCAATACGATATGATGTGATTATAGCACATCATTATCAAAGTGTATAATTTCTGATCCAAGAAGTACAGAAAAACAATGTGGTTGTTTAGTGATTGAGCATGTTATATCATAGTTCAAGTAATTCCAAGGTCCATCAATTAATGCATAGAGGGCCAACTTTTTGTGTGTGTGTGTGTGTGTGTGTGTGTGTGTGTGTGTGTGTGTGTGTGTGTGCACGTGCGTGCGTGCGTGTGTGTGTGCGCGTGCCTGCACTCTGTGCAGAGGAAAAAAAGCAAATGAGAATATGCACGAAGAACGGCTTGTGTATCTTTTGGTTAAAGTTGTCCTAAAGTTCACACTACAAGTGGGTGCTATGGATAGGGTTCAGTTTCTCTTGGGGAGTAGGTTTTTCCTCGCTCTCTGACTCGCACACTTTCTCTCCAAACACTCGCAGCACATCCCAGGAGTGAGGCAGCAGGCGGCGAGAGAAGGCCAGCTCGGCCAGGCAGGACACTGTGGGAATACACAGCAGAGAGGCGAGCATGGCCAGAGTCCTGAAGGGGAAGTACTGTCTGATCACCCCCTCCTCCTCCCTCCATCCGGGGAAACGGATGACCGGAGGGATCCTCAGCAGCGGCTCCCCGCTCAGCGTGCGCAGCAGCAGCCCCGCCGCGTAGCCGCTGATGGCTCCGTAGCTGTTGGCTCGGCGGACGTGCAGCACGCACACCAGCTGCGGGAGGATCATGCAGTAGATGAGGTCCCCGCTCACCAGCCAGAAGGCAAAAACACTGTCGTCGGCAAAGGCCAGGCCCGTCCCCGCCAGGCCCACCACCAACACGCAGGCACGGATCACCCACTGCAGCTCCCGCTCAGAGGCCTGCGGGGAGGAGAGAAGGGGGAGGGAGAGGACGATCAAAAGAGGGCCGCATTTATGCTGGTGCTAAACCACACACACACACACACACACACAACACACACACACACACACACACACACACACACACACACACACACACACACACACGCACACACCTGTATCCTCAAAGTCGTCTTGTATATGTTTTGGGTAAACATGGATGCAGAGGATAGCAGCACAGAGTCCATGGAGGACATAACTGCTGCAGCCACAGAACCGATGCCCAACACTGCCACCCAGGAGGGTGTGAGGTACTGCAGGGCCAGGGGCAGGATCTTCCCTGCCTCCCCTCGCTCATAAGGAGGGGGCAGACCATACGCTGTCTGGTTCCAGTCTTAGAGAAAGGAGATAAGAGAAGAGAAGAAGAGATTGATAGAGAGGTGTGGAGAGAGAGAGAGAGAGAGAGAGAGAGAGAGAGAGAGAGAGAGATAGACAGAGGCAAGGAGAGAATAAATAAACGCGGAGGGTTGTAAGTGCTAAAGGTTAGGGTGAAGGTTTGCTGGGAATTTACAAGCAATGGGCGTGGAGGAGTGAAGGGTACAAAACACTTGAGCACATTGAGTATGCCTACAGGTACGCATGCTTGTAGACTCGCATGCCGAGTGTACGTGTGTGTGTACGTTTGTGTGTATTTATGCACAAATGTGTGCTTGCATTCACGGGTACCTGTGGAGGCGGCCACTGCGCCAATGACCACTGAGGGGATTCCCATGATAAAAACCAGGCCAGCAGCAGCAAAGCAGGTGAGCTGAGCCTGCACAGAGGAGGCTGCAGAGAGGAGCCGCTGGTGCAGAGCCTGATAGGCCAATCCTCCAAGAGCCTGCAACACACACACACACGCACGCACGCACGCACGCACACGCACGCACACACATGCATGCATGCACGCACGCACATGCACGCACGCACACACACACACACGCACGCACACACACACACACGCACGCACGCACGGACACACGCACATGCACGAGCGCACACACGCGCGCACACACACACGCATGTGCGCACACACACACACACACAATTGATGACGTGTTATATAGTGATGTGTTATATATATATGGGTTATGTAATATATGGGTTATGAAACTACCACACTTGCACACGCGCGCGCACACACACACACACACACACACACACACACACACAAAGGACTAAAATCTGACCAATAGCAGCATCTCGTCCGCCCATCTTCCTGCATCCTCCAGTTTGAGCTCCCCCATCCATGGCTCATTATTTGATTGGTTGAGAAAGGCTGTGTGTGTGATGTCAGTGGAGGCAGGGTTGAGAACCAAGAAGGGAATGCAGAGCCACTGAAAAGGAAGAGCAGCAGAATCAGAGACATCCATCACATTGCCTAACATTGTCCATGAATGCCTGCCTGTCTCCTTCCCATTACTCGCTCTTCTCCCCTCCTCCATCCCTTCTGTCACTCCGCTGCCCCCCCCCCCCCCCCCCCCCCCCCCAAGCGCCCCTCCCCCGCCCCTCCCCTCCCACCCCCGCCCCTCCCCCGCTGCCTTTATATCTCACCAGGCTGAAGAAGATGAAGGAGAGCTGAATGATATCAGTATAAGCGACAGAGTAAAGACCGCCCAGAAAGGTGTAGGTGATGGACACGGCCGCTGAGATAATGATGGAGAAGGTGGAAGACAGCCCAAGAATGACACTCATCGTCCCCCCTGGGAATCACAAGAGAAAATTAACTTTAGGGACGGTAAGGACAACTGTCCATGTTAGAATCACACAGGGTGAAGACAAGAGATTGGGGGCTTTTAGTCAGACATGAAGTGTTTACTAACCCAGAGCAGCGAGGATGCAGGCGACCCACAAGATATCGCTGATCAGAGCAGGAAACAAGAGCGCTGTGGTGAAAGCGTTGCCATAGCGACGTTGAAATGGGTCCAACATGGTCACGTAGCGCTTTGATCTCATTGGTTTGGCAAAAAATAATCCTCCTGTAGACAAGGATGTCAACAAACAACAAATAAAACAAGCAGAGATCATTAAGAAAAACAGTTGAACTCTCTCATAGGAGATGATTTAAAGCAGCCTACACACATACATAAAGAAGATCCTATTGTTTGTTGAAAGATCATATTGCATAGAATCAGGGGAGCATTTTGAGAGAGAGAGAGAGAGAGAGTGTGTGTGTGTGTGTGTGTGTGTGTGTGTGTGTGTGTGTGTGTGTGTGTGTGTGTGTGTGTGTGTGTGTGTGTGTAGGCTAGGAGTCTGTGCATGGTGCAAAGCCTACATTTACGGCCTCGACCTTATTCAACATTTGCTGAATCAGACACTTCCTGTCCAGGGATTCTGCCCAGCTTCTGATCTCTGTCTGGACTACTGTGCCTCCTCTCTGGAGTATCAGCCCTCACTACTCCTACTGTGCCTCCTCTCTGGAGTATCCTGCCTCACTACTCCTACTGTGCCTCCTCTCTGGAGTATCCTGCCTCACTACTCCTACTGTGCCTCCTCTCTGGAGTATCAGCCCTCACTACTCCTACTGTGCCTCCTCTCTGGAGTATCAGCCCTCACTACTCCTACTGTGCCTCCTCTCTGGAGTATCAGCCCTCACTACTCCTACTGTGCCTCCTCTCTGGAGTATCAGCCCTCACTACTCCTACTGTGCCTCCTCTCTGGAGTATCAGCTCTCACTCCTCCTACTGTGCCTCCTCTCTGGAGTATCAGCCCTCACTACTCCTACTGTGTCTCCTCTCTGGAGTATCAGCCCTCACTACTCCTACTGTGTCTCCTCTCTGGAGTATCAGCTCTCACTCCTCCTACTGTGCCTCCTCTCTGGAGTATCAGCCCTCACTACTCCTACTGTGCCTCCTCTCTGGAGTATCAGCCCTCACTACTCCTACTGTGTCTCCTCTCTGGAGTATCAGCTCTCACTCCTCCTACTGTGCCTCCTCTCGGGGGAATCAGCTCTCACTCCTCCTACTGTGCCTCCTCTCTGGAGTATCAGCCCTCACTACTCCTACTGTGTCTCCTCTCTGGAGTATCAGCTCTCACTCCTCCTACTGTGCCTCCTCTCTGGAGTATCAGCCCTCACTGCTCCTACTGTGCCTCCTCTCTGGAGTATCAGCCCTCACTACTCCTACTGTGCCTCCTCTCTGGAGTATCAGCCCTCACTACTCCTACTGTGCCTCCTCTCTGGAGTATCAGCCCTCACTGCTCCTACTGTGCCTCCTCTCTGGAGTATCAGCCCTCACTACTCCTACTGTGCCTCCTCTCTGGAGTATCAGCCCTCACTACTCCTACTGTGCCTCCTCTCTGGAGTATCAGCCCTCACTACTCCTACTGTGCCTCCTCTCTGGAGTATCAGCCCTCACTGCTCCTACTGTGCCTCCTCTCTGGAGTATCAGCCCTCACTGCTCCTACTGTGCCTCCTCTCTGGAGTATCAGCCCTCACTACTCCTACTGTGCCTCCTCTCTGGAGTATCAGCCCTCACTGCTCCTACTGTGCCTCCTCTCTGGAGTATCAGCCCTCACTACTCCTACTGTGCCTCCTCTCTGGAGTATCAGCCCTCACTACTCCTACTGTGCCTCCTCTCTGGAGTATCAGCCCTCACTGCTCCTACTGTGCCTCCTCTCTGGAGTATCAGCCCTCACTACTCCTACTGTGCCTCCTCTCTGGAGTATCAGCCCTCACTACTCCTACTGTGCCTCCTCTCTGGAGTATCAGCCCTCACTACTCCTACTGTGCCTCCTCTCTGGAGTATCAGCCCTCACTGCTCCTACTGTGCCTCCTCTCTGGAGTATCAGCCCTCACTGCTCCTACTGTGCCTCCTCTCTGGAGTATCAGCTCTCACTACTCCTACTGTGCCTCCTCTCTGGAGTATCAGCCCTCACTGCTCCTACTGTGCCTCCTCTCTGGAGTATCAGCCCTCACTGCTCCTACTGTGCCTCCTCTCTGGAGTATCAGCCCTCACTACTCCTCCTACTGTGCCTCCTCTCTGGAGTATCAGCCCTCACTACTCCTACTGTGCCTCCTCTCTGGAGTATCAGCCCTCACTACTCCTCCTACTGTGCCTCCTCTTTGGAGTATCAGCCCTCACTACTCCTACTGTGCCTCCTCTCTGGAGTATCAGCCCTCACTACTCCTCCTACTGTGCCTCCTCTCTGGAGTATCAGCCCTCACTACTCCTACTGTGCCTCCTCTCTGGACTATCAGCCCTCACTACTCCTACTGTGCCTCCTCTCTGGAGTATCCGGCCTCACTACTCCTACTGTGCCTCCTCTCTGGAGTATCAGCCCTCACTACTCCTAAGCCACTTCTTAACATGCAGTGGAATCCGTATTATAACCCGCTCCTAGCCGGTTGGCCTGCATGTTAAACAACAATTAGCCGGCCTACGCGCACTCCCGCGAGTCCGTATCTTATTCATCTCGGTCGCCGGTGTAGGATCCGGATTAGCGCAAAAGCAGCTGCTGTTTAACTCTGGCAGCTCATGATCCTGATCATGTAGGCTAGCTGTTATGTGGGTGGGTGGTGGCACTTCACGTTCACGTAGTTTATTAATTAATGAATCGTTCGGGCACTTGTTCAGGCCACAAGTGCTGCAAAAACGGCTTGAATTGTTTGGTAGAGGGATCCCAACGCGCTTCAGCTATGCAGGCAGCCAGGTCCGGTGCATCAGGAGGGACGCTTACTGCTGCGCTGCTTGCTTGCTCCCATGTCAGAAAAAGCCTAACTTTTGTGGGGAGAAATACATTGAAAACTAGTCAGATATGACTTGAATGCCACTTGTAAAATAAACCACCCACAGTGATTGACGACGGTCCGACCACTATTTTGACTGGGCGGCTTTATGTAGCCTAACAAAGGCGGAAGCGCTCATTTTTGGCACATTGCCACTAGGGGTGGGGGAAAAAATCGATTCACCTAAGTATCGCGATTTTTAATGTCACGATTTTTTGGATCGATCTTTTATTCCAGAATCGATAATCGAAAAAAAAAAAAAAAAAAAAAAAAAATTGGGTGCTTGCAGTCAGGCCACTCACTGAACAGCAGGCCAGGCGCCGCCTACTGGTTTACTAGTGGTTTTATTACTTTATTAGTTAGTCTGAAGTAATAATTACACTTCAGGGTTAAAGTGGGTGCATCTCATTGTAAAATTGGACTTCAAACGGCCCAAATCTGGCTTCAAACGGCCCAAATTTCACGCGCGTTGGCCCATATCGGCCTGGCCTGCTTGGTATCTAATGCCCGGCCTGAATTATGATCCCAGTCCGCCCCTGTTTTTAACTATATCGCCCAGCCCTACTCATGATATATAATATACAGTCTCTAGTGTATGATTCAACTTTTCCCATGTTCTAATCTAGTGTAAAAAAGCAAACAAACTGAAAAAAGAAAAGAAAAAAATAAACAAAAATCGCAATAAATCGTAATATCGAATCGCAATAATCGTAGAATCGCAATACTTAAGAATCGCAATATAAATCGAATCGGCACCCAAGAATCGTGATAGTATCGAATCGGGAGATAAGTGAATCGCCACAGCCCTAATTGCCACCCTAATTGCCATGGACTCCGTTAAAACGGCATGTTTTTGAATGGAGTTTGGTTAAAGATTCGATGAAGCCGTTTCAATTGAGCACAGCGCCGCCGCCGCCGACTCACACGACACGACAACTATTTGCCTTGTAGGGAATAACGTGCATGCTCCCGCACCCCCTCCCCCCCGCCCACTGGCAGAGAGAATACTGACCATTTCCAGCTGTTTCTAAACAGAGACCCCTCATGTTTAAAAAGGTAAAACCGGAAAATATCCTGCTCTGGCTAGGCAGAGATGATCCAGACTTCATGTTTAAAAGCCACTCTTATTGTGCCTCCTCTCTGGAGTATCAGCTCTCACTACTCCTCCACAATGCTGCAGCCTGCTGCACAATGGCCCCTTTTTCTTGCTTATATTAAATACAAACCCCTGGTGCTGGTATACAAGGCTGCTCAGACAGAGCTGGTGTTGGTATACAAGGCTGCTCAGACAGAGCTGGTGTTGGTATACAAGGCTGCTCAGACAGAGCTGGTGCTGGTATACAAGGCTGCTCAGACAGAGCTGGTGCTGGTATACAAGGCTGCTCAGACAGAGCTGGTGCTGGTATACAAGGCTGCTCAGACAGAGCTGGTGCTGGTATACAAGGCTGCTCAGACAGAGCTGGTGCTGGTATACAAGGCTGCTCAGACAGAGCTGGTGCTGGTATACAAGGCTGCTCAGACAGAGCTGGTGCTGGTATACAAGGCTGCTCAGACAGACAGAGCTGGTGCTGGTATACAAGGCTGCTCAGACAGAGCTGGTGCTGGTATACAAGGCTGCTCAGACAGAGCTGGTGCTGGTATACAAGGCTGCTCAGACAGACAGAGCTGGTGCTGGTATACAAGGCTGCTCAGACAGAGCTGGTGCTGGTATACAAGGCTGCTCAGACAGAGCTGGTGCTGGTATACAAGGCTGCTCAGACAGAGCTGGTGCTGGTATACAAGGCTGCTCAGACAGAGCTGGTGCTGGTATACCAGGCTGCTCAGACAGAGCTGGTGCTGGTATACAAGGCTGCTCAGACAGAGCTGGTGCTGGTATACAAGGCTGCTCAGACAGACAGAGCTGGTGCTGGTATACAAGGCTGCTCAGACAGAGCTGGTGCTGGTATACAAGGCTGCTCAGACAGAGCTGGTGCTGGTATACAAGGCTGCTCAGACAGACAGAGCTGGTGCTGGTATACAAGGCTGCTCAGACAGAGCTGGTGCTGGTATACAAGGCTGCTCAGACAGAGCTGGTGCTGGTATACAAGGCTGCTCAGACAGAGCTGGTGCTGGTATACAAGGCTGCTCAGACAGACAGAGCTGGTGCTGGTATACAAGGCTGCTCAGACAGAGCTGGTGCTGGTATACAAGGCTGCTCAGACAGAGCTGGTGCTGGTATACAAGGCTGCTCAGACAGAGCTGGTGCTGGTATACAAGGCTGCTCAGACAGAGCTGGTGCTGGTATACAAGGCTGCTCAGACAGAGCTGGTGCTGGTATACAAGGCTGCTCAGACAGAGCTGGTGCTGGTATACAAGGCTGCTCAGACAGAGCTGGTGCTGGTATACAAGGCTGCTCAGACAGACAGAGCTGGTGCTGGTATACCAGGCTGCTCAGACAGAGCTGGTGCTGGTATACAAGGCTGCTCAGACAGAGCTGGTGCTGGTATACAAGGCTGCTCAGACAGAGCTGGTGCTGGTATACCAGGCTGCTCAGACAGAGCTGGTGCTGGTATACCAGGCTGCTCAGACAGAGCTGGTGCTGGTATACAAGGCTGCTCAGACAGACAGAGCTGGTGCTGGTATACAAGGCTGCTCAGACAGAGCTGGTGCTGGTATACCAGGCTGCTCAGACAGAGCTGGTGCTGGTATACAAGGCTGCTCAGACAGAGCTGGTGCTGGTATACAAGGCTGCTCAGACAGAGCTGGTGCTGGTATACAAGGCTGCTCAGACAGAGCTGGTGCTGGTATACAAGGCTGCTCAGACAGAGCTGGTGCTGGTATACAAGGCTGCTCAGACAGAGCTGGTGCTGGTATACAAGGCTGCTCAGACAGAGCTGGTGCTGGTATACCAGGCTGCTCAGACAGAGCTGGTGCTGGTATACCAGGCTGCTCAGACAGAGCTGGTGCTGGTATACAAGGCTGCTCAGACAGAGCTGGTGCTGGTATACCAGGCTGCTCAGACAGAGCTGGTGCTGGTATACCAGGCTGCTCAGACAGAGCTGGTGCTGGTATACCAGGCTGCTCAGACAGAGCTGGTGCTGGTATACAAGGCTGCTCAGACAGAGCTGATGCTGGTATACAAGGCTGCTCAGACAGAGCTGGTGCTGGTATACAAGGCTGCTCAGACAGCAGTCCAGCTCATACCTCTGGGCCAAGTCTAGCTTGTGACTATTGCTCTGCTCCAATCGGCTGCTTAGCTCTCCCTTTCAGTGAACTGTCCATGGCTCTATTTAACCTCAACTCTATCCAACCTAAACTCTATCCAACCTAAACAAGATAGTACAGTGGTCACTCGACTCCTTCTCTGAAAACCGATCTATCCTAGCACCTACCCTAGTGTCCTAGCACCTACCCTAGTGGTCTCCTAGCACCTACCCTAGTGTCCTAGCACCTACCCTAGTGGTAGGTGGTAGGAGAGATCAGTTTCCAGCACTAATAAACATCAGGACTCATTCGAGGCACGGGAATATCTGGTACCTGCTACATCACTTGCTTGTTTTGGCTTTAAATCGAGCGGGCCCTCATATCGGTCGCTTGTAACGACGGCGATCTGGGAATGTACGATTATTGTACTGTTGACTTGAGTCAGTCCAGATATGAAGCAAAACTGACACGAAATTAAAATGTACATGACAAGTCTTTGGCCAACTTGTAGTCGATCAGCTGGTGTGCTGCTTTAACAGCAGGTGCCACTGGGGGGGGGTGTGTGTTGACATGCTGTATTGAAGACACAAGGCCACGGTGCTGCTTACCCACAAGGAAATTGATGAGATAAGCGAGAGGTCCCATGGCCCAGATGAGACCTTGAGCGGGAGAATAAACAGCCTCAGCGGTGCCCAGAACATAACCTCCTCCAACCCAGGTGGCTGGAGAGGAGACAGGGCACAGAGCAGAGAAAAACAGTGAGGAGGAGCAGAGCCAGAAAGTACTTCGCAAGAAGAAGCACAGCATTATCCAAGTACTACAAAATGACTACAAAATTGCAAAGAGAGAGTGTCACCTGTCATGGTGAACACCCCCACCAGGACATTAATGTTGCGGCCCCCGACGATGGTGACCTCGCTCTTGCTGCTGTCACATTTCTTCTCCTCTCTCTTGGATTTTCGAGATGCCCAGATCCCAATGGCCAGAATGACAACATAAAAAACCAGCACGACCAGCAGCCCGGGGACGTCCACCGCCATCTTCGCTTGGTTACACAATACACAACATTCACCTCCAATCAAGTCAGGCGGCCCGTCACATTGATGAGGGCAAACATAAACAACACAATAAAGTGACCTAGACACACAAAGACACATGCATACAAAAGAGTTAGACATACGGTTAGATAACATATATTTGCCTGGTGTGTCTCTCGAGTGTTTTTAGAACTTACAAAAAAACATCGCCAGAGTGCCACTTACAAGTGTTAGCAGGGTCTCCCAGCAGGTCCAGAGCTCACTTGTGGGAGAAACTTGTGGGAGAAACAGTTTCTGCCACAAGTTTAGTGAGCTCTGGACCTGCTGGGAGACCCCGCTAACACCAGTAAGTGGCCTCTGGCCATGTTTTTTGGAATTCCCCCCCGCCATCAAGAGCACCTTCTATACAATCTTAATACTCGACACACTGAGCCTGCCAGCTGTTTTTCACTGTTGAATGTTTTTGGAACCTCTTGTAGCCTACGGTGTTTGGTCATTGGATCCTTTCACACTACAGTGGATATTGTGTTGACTTATTTAGACTGGTTCCCTCCCTCCACCACAAGACCAGCTCAGTGGCCTTGTGGTCTGAGTGTCCCCCCTGAGACTGGGAGGTCGTGAGTTCGATCCCCGGCCGAGTCATACCAAAGACTATACAAATGGGACCCATTGCCTCCCTGCTTGGCACTCAGCATCAAAGGGTTGGAATTGGGGGGTTAGATCACCATATGATTCCCGAGCGCGGCGCACACTGCCGCTCACCGCTCCCCCAGGGGATGGCACAAATGCGGAGAACAAATTTCACACATTGTGTGACAATCAGTGGGACTTTACCTTTACTTTTCCATGATCATAATACTAGTTGAAAATACATACAATAAATACAATAAAGAATTTGCAGTTTCATTCATATAAAAATGTAATTAAATGAGTTTGAGATGGCATAAGATAGATCCTGTACAGGCGCATGGCTATATCAAATTTGGTGCCGACGTCAAAATCTAAAAAGTAGATGTCACATTACTACTTCCAGTTCCAATGTAGACAAAACTTCTTATTTGACTAGTGGTCTACAGCCTCCCTGAACATGCTACCAAATCCTATGCAATTTCATCATCATAGTTTTTTTTTGCCATTTGTAGCGCCCCCTACTGTGCAATTGTAAAACAGCTATGCATAGTCATTGATGATATCTGAACATGATCACAAAGTTTCGAGATGATTGGATTATTGGTCAGTTATGACAATTTAGCAGACAGGCCATGCCCTCTCACAAATGTAAAAATGTATATCTTCAACAACCTTTTAACAAATTGTAATGAAATAGGTCTGTCGATACATGAGAAATGTGGTGGTGATCGGACAAACGTGTAGGAGATGTTTTAAAAAGTTTCAAAATATCGGGGGGAAAAAAAAATCCAAGCAGACATTGAGGGTCCGAGGGAAATTTGTAGAGCAAGATCAGCTGAAGACGTGGATTGTTTTCCAGTGAAAATCTGACTTACGTGTGGAAGTTATGCCTGTCAAAGTCTGACATTTGAACCTTTAACTATAGTGCACCCGTCAGGCCGATTGAGGAAGTATTTGTGGAGCTAGTAATGATTACCAATATCTGTCATTGGGCCAAATTTGATGTCTCTGTGATGCCAATGTACCAATTCACAGGAATTTCCAACCTGGACACCTCAGTAAGTAATGACTGACTGACTCACCCTAAAATGCCTCCTTATGACCACGGGTTCGCTAGCGGGCGCCGTGGTAAAAAAAGAAAACACCTTTTCATTGATTATACACACACACACGCACGCACGCACGCACGCACGCACGCACACACACACACACACACACACACACACACACACACACACACACACACACACACACACACACTTTACTGTTTTCTGATGTTTACATTGGTTTACTTTGTTTTCAAATATTTATTAAATTAAATGCCGTTTTCACAGGAGGATTGCTGATTTCATTGCAATTTGTTTATTTATTAGGGCTAACTGGCTATCTCTGCCACTTTTTCAGCTAGGGTTAAAAAACCAAGTCTGAAAATAGATTATTTGTATGACTTTTATCTAATTTCAATTAGCTAGTTTTGAAGGCAGATTTGATTTCTTAGCAAGTTTCACATTTGAGTTTTTTCATATTAGCAGAATATTTTTTCAGTGTAGTTTAAAGGATTTGACAACATTTTGTTGCCAAAATGTAACATAGACGAAGAGAAATAGAATAGAACAATATGTTTCAGCAAATAATTTTAGGCCTAGCCTAATACAGCCCATTGACCATTCATCCATCTGACTTCAAATCAAATCACCGATAGCCATGCGTTCCTGTTTGATCTCAAACCTCCAACATCTAATCTCTATAAACATCCAATATTTATCAAAGTCTAAACTTGATCAAACATTTCAATATTACCTGTGTTGTTGTTGGTCAAGTCCTTTCTGGCAAACGGCTGTCTCTCCAGTCAGGTAGCGATCCTAACGGTAGCCTATTAGAGGAGGTTTGGTAGCAGGTTGGTATAATGCACTGCTTTCCTGCTGCTGCTGCTGCAATCTACACGGGATGCCAAGATGGCTAACAGCCATGCCTTCTTGAACCCACCATGAATAAAGCAGCTAGATGTTCAGATGAGGAGCACCTCCCACCACACATTAACATACTGTAGGTATAATGCAGCCTGAAATGTGACACCATACTCCAGCCTCGCGAACAGAACACGTGCGCTGCTGTGCAGTGTGCACGCGGAGCACACAATTTAGAGAGATGAGGAAAACCAACGGCTATCTCACATCTCTATTTCTTTGTTCGCGCACATGTCCCCCTCCATTGTCTCTTGTTTCATCATATCTAGGCCATTTATCCCTCTCTCAATCGGGCTCGATTGTCTTTTGTCGTGTGGGAGCGCATACGCGTGCACGCGCTTTACTCACAACCCTCCTACCTTCTGTCTGATGATGTGTGGACCGCTGCCAGGGATGCTCTCAGCAGGACATGCGTTGACTGCCATCTCTATGTAGGCTATATTATAGGGTTCTACCACATCAAAGAAATAGCCTACTACTGTCACGACTCATCACAGCCGGTGACAGAAAGGCTAGATGCGCGCGAGAGATCCGATAGTGTGCCCTGGATTCTCTGGTCCGCGAGCCCCATCGACGGATACCGGGAGGACAAGTTGAGCCAAAGTCGACGTGACTTCCTGTTTCAGCATGCGCACCAAGAGATACACCCGCAATTTATTTTCCCAGGGCCTTTTCGTAAATGCATATAAAAAATAGTTTGATCTATGTTGCATTCCAGACAACTGGGACCTTCTGGGACTTTCTGACATCCTATTAAGAAAAGTGCACAGGAACGGCACTCAAAGTGGGAGCTGACTTGAAAATTGGGAGAGAAAAAAGTCTACCCCCACTAGGCTGGGAATCAATTGTCTGACGTCACACAACAATGGCCGCAAACATGGAGTAATGTAGTCCAAAGTATGAAGTGCCAAAATAAAATGTAGGCTATAATGTAATAATCTGTAGCGGATGACGTGCCATTGCCGCTCCTCGTTTTCGTTTAAATATGGAGGGTGCTCCGCTTGTTAAGCTGTCTTGTTATTTGCCCAAAAATAATTTGTTTTGTTGCGGAGCAGTCCACCATGTTTCTTGTTTGCATTTGGCCTTTGTGCAGTGGAATGCTTTGAAGGTGGGGGGTGGGATTTTTCCACTGGGAAACACTCCCGTCCCAGTTGTCTGGAAGGCCAAACGATTCAGCTATATTTCGAATCAGGAGAGAAATTTCACTTGGACAAAAAAGAAAAAAAAGTGTTTAATACGCTATTTTTAATGTTGTGGTCCAAGCAGGGGCGGTTTTAGGATGACACCTTTGGGTGGGCTCAGCCCCCAAAGAATGTATATGGTGGACCGCAGCCCCCCTAGGGGGGCCCGGGGGCATGGCCCCCCGGGAGATTTTTTTTTACATTTTAAAGTAAAAATGTATCAATCTGGTGCACGTTGAGATCAAAATGAAGAGACTAGATCTATGAAGAAACTTAATCAATTTATCAGATTCACTCTTCTTCTTCTTCTTCTTCTTCTTCTTCTTTTTCTTCTTCTGTGTGTGTGTGTACTTCTAGCAGATACAGCTTCTTCTCACAGTTCCTCTGTTCTCCACCTTCACACAAAATCAATAAAACAATAATCTAAGAGTGACTTGAGGTTAATGAGGTACCAAAGAAGTTAAAGGAATTAACTTTATAAACTGTATGGCAACCATGAATAAAGCTAACCTTCACACATAGCAAGCAACACTCCAACAGGCATATCAGTGGCTATTCTAAACATTGACTACGATTGAACACATTACCAAAATGGCTGGCCACTTAGCATTATGCTAGTGTGCATTTGCATATCAACAGACTCATTAACAAACAGCTTAGCACTAGTAGCCTAGTTTGACTAGTGACTGATATAGCTATTTCTGATCATTTCTGTGTATTTCTGAAGCACGTCTGCCTGTAACCACAGGGACAAACAAGAGTGCCAGTGCCAGGCAATCATGTAGCCTGCATTTAAAGAGACACGGGGGCTTGTTTGACAGGAAAGACAAAATGTCTGAGAGGAAATAAGAGAAAATAAAACAAAAAAACTTGTTTGACAGGAAAGAAAACAACCACACACAAAACGCACGCACGTGTGCGCGCGCACACACACACACACACACACACACTATCCCTACTCTGCTTGGCATCACTCATTCTCAGCAGCTTAGATTCTGCATGAGGCCAGGCCTGACCTTAATTAGGAATAACATCACTGTTAGGGGGCTTGCACATCTACCTTGTTTGGTCCGGACTTTCCATTTTGATACAAAACCACCCTCCAATCCAACCTCTCGCAAACAGCCGAATCTTGGTCCGATGAAGAGAGGTGGATGTCTCTGTCCGGATCAAACTGGACCATGGTTCGGTTCATTTGTAGTGTGAAAATATTTTTTGGATGGTTCGGATTTTCTGACCAATTACAGGAGGTTCCAGCAGGCTATCAGAGGAAAAAGGAGCCACGGTAGTACAAGGAGGAGAGTTTTCAATTGAAATGTGATCTACTGTACATTTGGTCGGAAAGAAAAATCAGACGATGCTATAAAGTCAACTGAGGGGGGGACCATATAAATGATAACACTTTCAAGGTATTTTCAGAGAGTACACTCATACTCTCTGAACTTCAACACCCGGGTGTGATTTGTTTTTATTGAGGAGAGTGAGCCTACACTGCACAAGCATGTGAAACATCAAATTGCCTCCTGGTCCCTGAATAAATAAAAATGCTATTGCAATTGCTAAATTTGCACTGGAAATGATCCAAAATGCCCCGAAACATTTTAATTTTCCCTGTTACTGTGATGTTTTCTATGACTTATCATAACAATATCGCCCAAAAAGTTTAGTTTCTGTTTTAGCCTCTGCTCCATGCCTGATAGAGATAATGTTGTTCTTAATGGCTGTCACTGACACTTCTGTCACATTCCAGAAGCAGTGCACCTTATGCTGTAACAGTTCAGTTCTTTGCTATGGCAGCCAGCTGGCAGCTGAAAGGGTTTCGTGTGGGAGTACCACCTGAAGATTCCTGCCACTGTTAAGTTTCTGTGTTGTCTTTGTTTAATCTCTGAGAGAGAGAGAGAGAGAGAGGGCACGGGTCGAATTCTAACCCAGCTTGGCCGTGTGAAGGACTAATAGTCTAGCAAAAAAGGCCCTCAGATTTTGAGATACCCCTACCCGAGGTAGAACAAATGACAACAATGATTTTTCGTATCTTTAGGGTCTCCCATTAATGAAATTGATTGTTGTCACACAAAAAAAATTGGGGGAATTTTTTTTTTGGCTGTTCTTTAGAACTACCCCTACCAGATATCTCCATACAACTACTGGTCAGTGTTCAATAGCACCCTAGACAACTCCGTAATGGTATATTTTTCAGGGATTTCAGTTTTTCTGATAAATGAGAGAAAAGTGATGGAGTCCTATGTTCCTATCACCACAAAGTACAATTTCCGCCTAAACTAAAGCTATATTTACAGGACTATAATTCATTATCTTTTTAGGTACATCCTTTTCTGACTATTTGGTGATGTAGGGCAGCCACCTGCATACCTCAGCAAATCTGGTGAGGAAAAGAGTGAGCATTCTCAAGTTATTGGCTTTTTTGTCACCTTTCCCCTATTCGGACTGGCCTAATTTGGCTCTTTTTCAGGGATTGGGGTAGTTCTAAAGAACAGCCAAAAAAACATTTTTTCCCCCATTTTTTTTGACAACAATCAATTTCATTAATGGGAGACCCTAAAGATAAGAAAAATCAATGTTGTCATTTGTTCTACCTCGGGTAGGGGTATCTCAAAAACTAAAGCCTTTTTTGAGGACTTGCTGCCTTTGTGGTACGTGCCCTACCAGGTCAGCCACCGGGACGCCCTGAATTTCTGAGGTGGTACTTACTTGGTATAAACAGGTTGAGAACCACTGCCCTAAGCCAGGGATACTCAACTTGCTTTGCCCGGGGGCCACTTTTGTAAAATGACAGGAGGTTAGGGGCCACTTAATAAACACAGATTAATATACATTTTTCTGTTGGAGATTGTTGGTTTTTGGGGGTGTCAGCCGGCGTTTAGTAGTTTAGACAATTTTGTGCACTCAGGATAGTTGGTTAAGTTAGTTAAGTACATACAGTACATGTAAGTGGCTGGGTGGCGAGCAGACGGCGGTATTTGACAATTTAGCTGGACCTCAGTCAAACTTTATTTAACATTAGTTTTCATTGTGAATTAGAAAATGGTCGGGGGGGCCACTCTGCACCCTATCGCGGGCCGCATCTGGCCCCCGGGCCGCAGGTTGAGTATCACTGCCCTAAGCCATTCCAGCCACTCTTCCCGTCAAGGAGGGGCCGTGGAAAAACTCTCAGAAATGATCCCGCCTGCTGTCTTGAGCTTGGCCTTTATCACAGTCCTGAGTAATCTGAGGAGTATCCAGCAGAGGAGATGACTCACTCACAGCAGCTAGGTCAGGGCCATCGCACAACTTTCACTCTCAAACCCTCCTCTGTTTGCTCCAACACATAGATCACACGTGACTCTCATCAGAATCACATGGTGTGTCGCTATCAAGACTCGGAGGGGCCCAAGAGAAGCCCTCTAACGTCAGCAGAATTTATGACTCTTGGGTCACTCAGTTTCTCATGATCCACAATAACACCTCATCTCCACCTAATCTGTCCCCCCCCCCTTCTTAAACACTGATCTCAGACTCCATAACCTATATATTCCTGTGCCAGAAAATAACCTCCAGTCAGTGGAAAACACAATGAAATAGTCACAACAACAATGAAGGACTTTATAGTGAACTCCCTAGAATGTGTAAAGCAAGGAGAACTGGCGAAAAGTGGTGATTACAGATATCCGTCTTCCTGGCGTCTGAGAATATGGACACAAAGTCTATTCTGATAGTGTCGCTCTCGTGTTTTACATCGTTATACATAGTGATTGTTCCCGGTGGGAAGAGATTAGTGCCAGTACAGAGATTGTATTGTCATGCTCAGCTGGGAAAAAAATAAAAGATTTGTTGAATGAATTCATTTGAAAATTGAATTTTGTAAGGCACAATTTAAAACTGAATATAATGGTGTGAAACTGATTTTGATTGGCACAGAATTTAAGTGTAGCTGTAATTCTTCTTAATTTTTTCAGATTCAGCTTCCCGAGAAACCGAGAAACACATCCAGGCAGAAGGCCGCACCTACACCTATCAATATATCCTGTCTTTCTTCATTGACTATACAATAAAGGGGGAAAAGCTTCTTTGTACAGTTGAGTGAGAACTGTAAAATGTAAATCTAGAACAAATCGATAACCCAGACCCAGAGAAACCATCTTTATTTTAAAAAGTGTTGTTGATGTCAATGATGGTGTTGTATCCCTGTGCCCTTTTGTACTTGTCTGAGTGGATTGGTTTTGGGCTTACAGACCAGTGTCTACCTGTGTGAGCTCCATGGCTTTGGCCGCTGATTGTGGGCGGTCAAGAAGTAAAAGCCCTTCTCCTGCAGGGTCAGAGGTGCATAGCACCCAGTGGTTGATCTCCTTCTCAGCTTTGTGGGAGTCCAAGAAGGTGTGGGCTGTCACCTCATACTCATTGCCATATGTAGTCCTGCAGAGACAAGAGTGTTGTCTGTCAACAGTGTCTTAAGACAAATACGTGTCTTTTTTTAACAGCATTTTTGCCTTAAGACACTGTCGACAGATACTTATCTTAAACCATAAAACAGCCTTTACCCAAAGCGCTGTAGATGGCTTTTAGGCAACGCACTAGAGGTCTTCAGCTCTTGGGCTGTCAGCTGGTTTAGTTTCTGGTACAACTTACCCCTCTCAACAGAACTGAATAGGCATGGTTAATGCCGTTTTGACTGAGAACTGATCATTTCGCCACTGATGCATCTAATCATTTGTCAACCAATCTGATTTGCTAACTAGGTAAATCTAGTAGAAACTAGCGTGAGCAGTGGCCAAACCAGGCGTTTGTTCAGGTTTACTGAGCTGATATTCTCAAGCAGCACTGCTCTGGGCGTACGGATAGGGTAGCGGTAGATTCCCTGCCTACCAACACGAGGGTCGCAGGTTCGCGCGGCCGCGCCCCTGTGTTACATCCGGCATCCATACAGGCACGATTGGCTGGCGCCTCCTCTGGTCGGTCGGGGGGGACTGTTCGGGGCGCAAGGGAACTGGTGGGAATGGCGTGATCCTCCCACGTGCCATGTCCTGCCGGTGAAGCTCCCCGCTGTCAGGTGAAAAGAAGCGGCTGGCAACTGCTAGTCTACGGCTCTCCCCAGATCGGCAGAGAGGGTGGAGCAGCGACCGGGGCAGCAAATTGGCCAAGTACAGAAAATGGGGGGGGAATCAGAAGGGGGAAAAGCAGCACTGATGATCTGAGTAGACTGGCAGTAGGCTATAACAAATCCACCTTATCGGACAATTAACTTTTACTCTTACAACATTGCTGACCCATGCCCACACCACAACCATCTTTCTCGGGTAGGTTATGTCTATCTTTTCCTAACACAGGTTTGGTGAATTTTGGCATTATTTGCACACAGCCAATTGCCCAGTGGACTTCCATGATGGTGTCAGACATTGTTGCTGTAACTGCAAAGCCTTTGTATTGCATACGTGACAATATATGTGTGACTTTGTTTGAGTTTATTTTAAATAGAAAGACGAAGTTACCAAAGGACTTGATCGCCCAGAACAGCCAGAGCCTGGTTTGTCTTGCAGTGTATGATAAGCACCATAACATTTGCCTGTAGGGTATAAACAAGGAAGTACATGTTAAAATAACCAACCCCATATACAGTATGTTTGCATGTGAATTTTGAATGCAATACAAAAAAAAAAAAAAAAAAATATCAGCATATCATCGCCATGATTTCTTCCCTAAAACGAAAATGGTTTGGGTACACCACTATCTATGCTGAAGCGACTATGTATTCCAGTAAAAAGTGGAAAGCACTAGCCTTGATACATATTGGTGTAGCCAATTTTTAACGATGGAGATCAAATATTTTCAGCTTGTAATAGTATACTGTAGTAGTAGCTACATGTAACTACTCTAGTGAGTAGGAGTGACAGGTGAAACCGTTAACCGGGGAGGAGACTTACGGGAACAGGTCGACCCTCATATTCAAGCCTCTCTTGGGGGTCAAAGTGCACAATCTTCCACCACGACACAAAAGAACGATCCTCATCCAAACTCACTTCCTGGAGGCGGGACTTCTTCGCGCACTTCAAATTAAGTCACAATAGTTTCAGATTGACAGGATGGCAACGATACAGTAGAAAATGAAAAGCTTAAAATGTTGCATTCTACCTTTGACCTTTTCATGGATGTAAACAGCCTTGTCAAATAACTTGCAACACTTGTCTTTCCCTTGCTTACACCACACTTTGATTTACAACCAAATGTGTATTTATGCACTACATTACTGTATGATAACTGTGCACATAAGTTTCCTGCAATAGTTCTGTTACACACACATGATCCTTTGGTGATTACTGGGGAAATTATCATTGTGTTTGTCTTTAATAAATGATGAATGTCAATCACCTTGTGAAAAGTCCGCAGGTCGCTGGTCAAATACAGCTGAGGGGAGAGGGGGAGAATGTTCACAACCATACTGAGAGGTGACACGTGATCACAATGTGATTCATTTAAGCAACAAGTCTACGCAAAAGTGAACCGTCTTCGCATTTCAATAATCAGTGTAAACACAGCCTAGTTGGCTTATTGCTTTAATTAATGGATGTAAAACATAACTGCAATAAATAATGCAAAGTGCTGCACTTACTCAAAGTGTGTGTGTGTGTGTGTGTGTGTGTGTGTGTGTGTGTGTGTGTGTGTGTGTGTGTGTGTGTGTGTGTGTGTGTGTGTGTGTGTGGTGAGGTTACTCACTCCTCCAGCAAAGCCACTTGTTGTTTTCAGGGCAAAACATTGCTCATAACACAGAGCCGATCCCTCAGGACTGCCATCTACACTAAACACAGACAGTCAGTGTTAGACGCAGTGTTGTAGTCCAAGTCCTCATTTTCAGGACCCATGACTCCACTTGTGAGGTGTCACGTGATTGCTGAGCTCTATTGTGACTTCACTACAACACCGGTTACAGGTTGTCTATGTGTGAATGAAACTAGTAAACGACCACGTGTGGTGGGGGTGTGCCGTGTGACTGTGTACCTGGTGATGATGAAGGCAGTGCGTGTGCAGGGCTGCACATTTCTTCCTGCACTGACTCCACATGGGGCTTGAATGACAGGCTGAGGAGTCTTTGTCAAACTGTTGATGTCTGCATTGATGCTGACTGCAGTACACTCCCTATCAGGCCCTCCCATATTCACCAACATCACAACATCCCCGAAGGACAATCCACCATCCTTGGACACTGAGATATTCACCTGCGCGCGCACACGCACGCACACACACACACACACACACACACACACACACACACACACACACACACACCATAATTATCATTATGATCATCATCTCAATATTATTTATCATCATCATCATCATCACCATCCCAACTCATTAGCATGATTGTTGTGGTGTTGTGGAGTATAGTGTCACCCATTTTACCTGGCTCAAATTATTCTGTTTGAGGAAGGCTACTTTCTGGACAGTGAGCTCACCCCTCTCTTTTCTCTCCAGGAACTCTTTCAGTGCATCCTTAGGAGAGAAACAGCATCATGAAAAGCATGTAGCTATAGGTAGGCTAATTAAAATATCTCCAGTCTCCACCAGTCCATAGTTGTCAGCACAATAAATAAGAACTTAAACACTGGTCATTGCACGGTTTGCCTTTTCACTAGGCTATAAGCCCATTCACTTTCTAAGTGTAACCAAACAAACCACAGCAACAAAATCAAGGTCGGTAATCGCAGCTTTCTATGATGATAAGATTCAAACGGCAATATCTCAAACTGCGAGAGCTAGCATTTGGTCAGTTACCCACCCACCAGAAGATGAAAAATAGACAATGGACCCAGAAATAGAAATAAGCTAGGCTACATTGCCAGTAGGCTAGTAGGTGGAAAATGTGACTCAACTGGCAATTGCCTATAGACAGTTTTAACTTGACAACAATAACAACCGTCACAACCCACCTGAATATCCGGTTTACTTCCTGTATACATAGCTGAGCGCAGGCTGATATTCGGCTCTTATTAAATGTTAACGTTAGGCCATGGCCCCCTTCCAATACCCATACTTGTACTTCTTTCTTGTAGTATGTACTGCCGCTGCCCTCACAAAGTATGGATTGTAGTGTGCAGCATGCATGCAAAATGCATACTATTGGGACACACTACAGCTGTCGTCACGTGAGCTTCCTGAACTCCGACCTCTTGCTCACTTCCGCCGACGTCCGCAGCGCCACATTTGATTTTTTTTTTTTTTTTTTTATTCAATAAATAAAGTCTGGCAGTAACAAACAGTACATTATACAAAAAATTCAGACTAAACATTTACAAAATTGGAACAGACAATCAAATAAACAAAATAAAATAAATAAAGCAAAAACATTAAGTCAGAGTTCTAAACAGGAATCAAGATATGCATGTTTTGGTACACACCATGCTTGTTTGGTTTTAACATATTTCAAGGCTTTCTTAAAGTTAATTATCTCATTCATGAACACGCAGCTCAGTCAGTGCGACGTAACTCCAGTAGGTGGCGGTAATGCACAAAAAGTTGTTTGCCAACCGCCATTAAACATTAGAAGAAGAAGAAGAAGATGTAACTTCCTGCTGCGCAAAGGATTGTGGGGAAGATTGGCTGACAAAGCATGCATCGATGCATACTCCGAAATAGGAGCTGATGTAGTACAACATCCTGGTACTCTTGGCATACTGCATCTGACATACTATGTATTGGGACATACTAATTCTTTTTTTGCCTACTAAATAGTATGGAAGTATGGGTATTGGAACGGGGCCCGTGTCTCCGACAGACACATTAACAAGGTAGCCTTCTTCTTCTTCTGTTTGGTTTTACGGCGGTTGGCATCCAAAATGTTGCATTACCGCCATCTACTGAACTAAACCTAAACTTATCTGAATTGACTGGATTTTGATGTCTTCATCATATTGAAATCCATTTACAATGTTCATCATGTATCCACCCATAGTGCTCCCATTCACGATATATTATGTCCATTCTACGACTCAGTCGGCGGGAACTCATCCCTCAGCGCCTTCTCGATCTCCTCTCCAGAAATGTCAACAACATTCAAGAACCTTCTAGCTGCATCCATCATCATCTTAATCTTTTCCTTTTTTCCTTTGACCTGTTCCGCACAATTAATTACCATGGCCATGAATGTCAAAAATCCTTTCTTGTCCACACAAATGTTTCGTTCAATTCCACCAGTTCCACTCTTCTGCTCCGACTCATTTTGCACTTCCACTTTTTCCTTTCTCTCAATCTCCCTGCACTTAACAGCCTCAGCATACGACACTCCTTTCTCCTCTCTGATCCTGCTCACTTCATTCTCCTTAACTCTCCGTGGACACTGCACTGACCCTGTTCTGTGACTCCCCTCACAATGCAGACATTTTACCTCATCTTTACATTTCTCCCTCCTGCACTCCTTTCCACCACACCGTCCACATCTCCTTTCTCCTCTGCACACTGCAGCAACATGACCATACTCCTGACATGAATAACACCTGAGAGGAGCCCTCTCATACTCCCTCACCCTATAGCTGACACACTCCAAAAATACTCGATCCGGGATTTCTCCTTCAAAACTCAAACACAATGAGGTACTCTCCTCGCTTACACCATAACCTATTCATTCTCTTCGCCTCAAATACACCTTCCACTTCTTTAAATAAATCACAATCAACACTTACTGGCACTCCACTGATCACTCCTTTATTCACTGTCACTGGACCCTTTCCAAGTCGGAAACACCTCACTATACAAGATTTGAACATACATACATCTAGAACTTCCTCCTCCTGCTTCTTCGACACACAATCAATAATAACTATCCCACCTCTCGTTATCTTGACAGACTTCAACAAGGTAGCCTATTTCGGTCTTTATGTCTTGTAGTAGTTAGTAGTAGTTGTTGTTGTTGTTGTTGATAGTTGCCATAACAACCACCCCTGTCGGAAAGACGTGCACACGCTGGGTAGGAAGCGTTGTTGTCCCGGAGGCGATATTCTTTTTTCGGATGATGGCGAAGGCATAACCCGCCCCTTTCTGCCTCTGATTGGCCTAGCGTCAAACTTCCATCCAAACACATTCGCTTGGCTATCCTGCATTACATCTCTTTCTACAGTCTGTGGTCAGACCGTCAAACTCAGTGGGTCAGACTCAGACATACAGCAGTTACGCTTGCTAGCCTGCATGAAAGACGCCAGTGTGTTTATGTTTTTAATATAGTCATATCTATGGTTTATAACGCTGCCACTAATCAGAGGCAGAGAGGGCCAGGGGTGGGTTATGCCTTCGCCGTCATCCAAAAGAAATATCGCTTCCGGTAAGCTAGCTAGCTAGCTAATGTTAGCTGCTGGTTGGTTGGCTAACTAGCGAATGTTAGCCGTTAGCTAACGTTAACACATTAACTAGACAAACACAGACATGCAGAGCTCCAAAAACAGAGCAATTCGTGATTTTGTTACTGTAGTTTCTGCAGAGTAACGTCCATGTCACGGATCTGACTGATAGTGCAGTAACAGTCAGCAGCTATGATAGCGCAGCCAGGGGGGGGAGGAAGTCCATATATGGTCCATCCGGTCATGGGTCATAGGACATTACGTCATCACAGGATAACGCGATTGGCTGGCTCAGATCTGTTCAAATCTGAGCCAGCCAATCACGTTGTCCTGCGTTGTTTGAGACGTGTATAAAAGGCGACCGCGGATGGGGGTGGGTGGGGGGAACCAGAGGAGAGGAGAGCAGAGGGGAGAGAGGAGAGGGGGAACCAGGGGGAGAGGAGAGAGGGGGAACCAGAGGGGGGAGAGGAGGGGAGAGGAGAGAGGGGGGACCAGAGGGGAGAGGAGGGGGGGAACCAGGGGGAGAGGAGAGGAGAGAGGGGGGACCAGAGGGGAGAGAGGGGGAGAGGAGGGGGGGAACCAGGGGGAGAGGAGAGACCAGAGGGGGGAGAGGAGGGGGGGAACCAGGGGGGAGAGGAGAGAGGGGGAACCAGAGGAGGGGAGAGGAGAGAGGGGGAACCAGAGGAGAGCAGAGGAGGAGAGGAGAGAGGGGGAACCAGAGGAGGGGAGAGGAGAGAGGGGGAACCAGAGGAGAGCAGAGGAGGAGAGGAGAGAGGGGGAACCAGAGGGGAGAGAGGGGGAGAGGAGAGAGGGGGAACCAGGGGGAGAGGAGAGAGGGGGGACCAGAGGGGAGAGAGGGGGAGAGGAGAGAGGGGGAACCAGGGGGAGAGGAGAGGGGGAGAGGAGAGAGGGGGGACCAGAGGGGGGAGAGGAGAGAGGGGGAGAGGAGGGGGGGAACCAGGGGGAGAGGAGGGGAGAGGGAGAGGGAGAGGAGAGGGGCTGGATCCCTCCAGGGGCACTGCCATCCCTCTGGGCGGCCCTGGTAGTGGAAGCGATCATCTTGCTCTATAATGACCAGAATGGGTGTTGTTCAAACTGAACATTTATTTCTTCAACATGCTGCAGCAGAAAGGGAGATAAACAGCGGACACTATTTTCGTAGTTAAGCTATGAAGTAGCCTACTTCCCCCCGCAGCATCGTGACATTGAATGAAAGTATAGGCTCGTTTGAGATGACTTCTGGCTCGCCTGGGAAGCAGCCGAGAGCAGCCGAGTGCAGTCAGCAAATTAGAGGCAGAGAGGGGCGGGTCATGCCTTCGCCATCATGGGAAAAAAAAGATTGCGTCCCGGAGCTAGCCTGAGAGGCTAATAAAAGCTACATGTTACAGAGTAAGCTGACTATCAGTACGTTATTGCACGCATAGGCCTATCTTTACATTTAAACGTTTACATAGCAAAAATAGAAATAGAAGTAGGCTATGTCAGTGTTTTCCCCGAATAGCTGAGAAAGTGGACACTGTCAATAGTTAGCACTGTGAAGCTGATACAATTCAGGTGGCGGTAATGCAACATTTAAGGATGCCAACCGCCATAAAACACAGAAGAAGAAGCTGAGAAAAAGGAAGTGCTGTGGGGTTGCAGCTGGTGAAAACCGTCTATATTATTTTATTTACAAACCTCTTGCAGGCGCAGGTCCTCGTTCCAGTTTCTGACTCGCACACTTGGACAGTAAGTTCTCACAGGAGTCATGCTGAGTAGGCTAATTCTGCCCAACAATTCGTGTACTCGTAGATTATTTATTAATAAATTAAGCAATTTAACTAACGAACCAAGTCTAACTATGCGTGGTTTGGTTTGTGTGTAGTGGAATCCATGGTAACTGACTCTGACTGACGTGTCACCTCCGGTCATTTCCCGCTAATCGTCGCTAGAGGGCGTGCTGATGCAGGTAAAAAGAAGATGAAGAAGAAGCAGCAGCAACTTGTATGCTGTTATCTGCTGCTTCCCACATTTATTCTGTAGCCTATCATGTCATGAATGGATTTCGAACCATAGTTCTACATGATCTTATAGAACACAGTGCCTTTGTTTTTATTTACACAATCATTATCATCATCGTCACCATCATGAAAGGCAAAACCACTTGCTCATTTTTTGGCAGTTTTTTGTGTGTAGAATGACACAATGTATATTGTACATTTATATTTAACATTGGATTCAGAGAACTCCAGAAACCATGCAGTTCCAAATCACATGCATTTTCCTTCACAGTTCCTTTTAAAAATTACATTGTCTGCCTACTAAGTATATTGCCTCCTTTCAATGTTATTAAAGCAGGGTTAATCACATGTACGTGACTCAATTCACCATCAGGCTTTAAAAAAGTATGCAGCTTTGCGCACACGCACGCGCGCACGCGCACACACACACACACACACACACACACACACACACACACACACACACACACACACACACAGGAAGAGGTTTATAACACATGCAGCAGTGATGTCACTTATTGAATGAACAAATTAATATCTTGGCATGACCATATTTAAGTACAGTACCAGGGGTTCTCACACCTGTTCATGGCAAGGACCTCTAAACTGATACATATTAGACCACGGACCCCCATTTGATAAGATTCTGTCCCAGGGTCCCCCATCTGATAAGATGTTTGCTTTTAGATGTTTTATTACATAACGTGTGTGAAACTCATGACCAAAATAGTCATACGTTCTGTCATTGTGTTACTTATGAATGGTATTATATTGCTGGGGACCCCCTGGAATCCCCTCCAGGACCCCTGGGCCTGGGGGACCCCCACTTTGAGAACCACTGGCCTAAGCTATAGAGCTGAACAGTCATGTGATATTTCTTACCCCAGAAGAGAGTTCTCCATTCATTTCTCCATAGACATTTCGAAAAATCCTTATATAACGAGTTTTAAGGCTGGAACCAAGTTAACCCATGACCTACTGAATCATGAGTGACCACAAAACATTTCAGCATAAACAAAAAATACAGACGGGGGTTGAGAGAGAGAGATAAAAAGAGAGAGAACGAGATGGGGGGGGGGGGGGGGTGCTGCTGCTCTGGACATGCAACGGCAGGTGACCGCAGTCAGTGTTAATTGGCGTGACAATTGTTTGGGCAGCGTGAGCGCTAGCCTCGGCTAGCCTCGACGCTACACTCAGCCTGCATTCTGAGTGAGCATGTGAGATTGAAGGCGGAAGAGTGTGTCACCCCCCAGAAACTTGTGAGTTGGCAACCCTGTGTTAAAGTCCCTCTGTGGGCTCTTCTTGGCAACCGCTGACATCTGGACTCAGAAGTCTATCTCTCCGTCCAGGTTCGTCTCTCTCTCTCTCTCTCTCTCTGGATTTCTGTCCGTCTGTCTGTGTCAGTGCCCGTTGGCCCGGCCTCTGGCTCCAGAGCCATTTCTGTGACTCAATCTGTGCTTCCTCTCCTTCGATGAGTCACGATCCTCCTCCTCCTCCTCTTCCTCATAACTCCTGTCGTCCCCTTCCAGCTGCAATATGGAGATAAGCCACAGGAGGAGGAGAGATGGCAGAGAAAGAGATGAGCGAGACAAAAACACGTCACTTGCAGAACTGATTTTCTAGCTTTCATACATTATCCCCTTGACCCTTGACCCTTGGTTACACACAGCCAGCCACACATGGATATTGTACACCACCTTGCTGAAGAGGAACTTGCAAAGCATTCGCGATATAAGAACGGCCCAATAAAGGTGGAGTATCTGGAGAACCAGCAACATGCCGTTGAAGAAGTAGTAGCCAAAGAAGGGAGGGAACAGCTGTGTTGGGTACACCCACGTACAGTGGATCAGCCTGTTGAAGATACGCACACGTTATAACACTGCCTGAATTATACATCATGCGTCATGCTACTTCTGTTTTCACTCAACTCACCAGAAAGGCAGAATGACAAGTCTCGTCGCCGCAAAGAGAATTGTAAACACCACAAACATGGCGTTAGCAGTCTGCTGCCACTTGGCATAGTTGAATACCTTCGCCCCCTGTGGGAAGATGAAGTCAAAAACAGTGAAAAACATCAGGTTGGAGTCTTTTTGTCTTAACCCATTGATGCCTGATGCAGCATTTGCGTGTATATCCCTCATTTGTGTGCGTATCCCTTTAAGACCGCGAACCGCGTTAACGCGGTTCGCGGTCTTAAAGGGATACACACACAAATGCTGCATCAGGTATCAATGGGTTAAAGGAATAGTTCCCCCCAAGCTTAAACATTCATTCATTGAAAACTGCTGCTGGCAGGATTTCTACATTTTATTTGGTGCCCGAAAGGCGAAAGCAATGTTGCTGAGAAACATATAGGAGCTAATAAAAGTAAATATTGGACTTTATGCAATCGTTTTAGCTACAAAACACTTGGATTAAGCTGTTTGGAGAAATCTGATGGATATTGTATGTAGTTTGGGGGGGCTGTAAAAAGATGGCTTTCTAAATGTTGAGATGGAACTAGGGTGATAACTGTCCGTACACATTTAAAAATGCCATTTTGACTGACATTGGAGTGAGCAGTTAATGATGTAGTTGTAGCACAGTGACAACGCAGTATCGCAGACGCCGGAGTTTAGGAAAGTAAAACATCTTGGTTGGCGGTAGGTAGGGTTTGGGTTGGGATTGGATCCAGCTCCCTCGTGATGATAAAGTTACAATTCGGTCACGCTACGGGTATACAGTACCTCACATATCAGCTGACACCTGCACTAGCCTATCACAATCAGTCTTTACATCAATTGGCATGTGCTGATGGGAGAGCAGAACTGACCTCTAGCAGTATATCAGCAGAGTCGTGAACTGCCATAACGAGGGTGCCAATACGGATGTAGTTTGACGTCCAGGAGAAACCCAGAAGAGTCAAAGTGGCTATATGGTGAATCACCTGTTCTTTGAAGTCCTACACACAAAGCATACAGTAAACATGTATGCACACACACACACACACACGCACGCACACACACACACACACACACACACACACACACACACACACACACACACACACACACACACACACACACACACACACACACACACACTTTGAGTAAGTGCAGCACTTTGCACTCAATTGTTATACATCTGGACACATGCTGTCCCCTTACCTTTCGTTTCACATCAAATGTGAGGCTGAGGAGCAGAGAGAGGTAGAAGCCCATTTCCAAGAGGTAATACCAGTACTGAGATGGCAGCATGGACTATATGAACACACACACCCACGCACACGCACGCATGCACACACACACACACACACACACACACACACACACCCACGCACACGCACGCACGTGCACACACACACATGATGGCGAGATGGTTTACTTACACTATACTATATTGTATGTGTTATAGCCAAATTATACAACAGGTAGTTCCGGCCGAGCAATTTGATTGGACAAGAGGGATCCTACGAGTGCCGTTATTTCATGATAATGCACTGGCGCTTCACTGTGTGTAGATCGCTTCACAGCTGTAGAGTAGACAGTAGTAAAGTAGACAGCCTGCAGTTAATTCGGCTGATTAGGCTACATTTTCAGCAAAGCAGAAAGCTGAGGGGACTATTTTTGTTGGCGGAGGAATAAATACAGAAATCATATATTTTCTCAGCTTTTTGTCATTTTTTTAATCAGCTTTGTTTAATAGAACTGTTGTATAAAAGCAATATCACACTCGAGGTCGTGCTGTTGTTGTCTAATATCGGCACTGCTGTGATTATCTTCGACCGAATCACAGGAGTGCCAATATTAGCCAACAACCGCACTCCCTCTCGTGTGATATTGCTTAAGTAATGGGGGTAACACTCACCTGTTTAGGGAAGCCTGCCCAAACCTCCCTCAGATTATAAAACCAAGGCTTCTAAATGCAGCAGAAACAGAGAAGAAGAGGAGCGTATGAGGGGGTGGAGAATACTGTATGCTTCAAAGCACCATCAAGGGTAAAAGTGAAACATTGGTCAGGGGGGGGGGGGGGGGGGGGGGTCCCCAGGGGGGTCCCCTCAGCACCAAAGCAAAATATTCAAGCAATAGAAAAACTGTCTGATGCAAGAAATAAACATGCCAAACAATTCCTGTGCTAAAACTGGGAAAAGCAATACCCATAAATACTCACATCATAGAGAGCTATGACTCCGCCCACAAATGCAAACAGGTAGAACACACATCTCCAACTGTTGACAGGCAAGAACATCATAATGTCACACATCTACACATACGCACGCACGCACACACACACGCACGCACGCACGTGGGCACGCACGTGTGTGCATGCACACGCATGCACACACACACACACACACACACACACGCACGCACATGCACGCACGTGGGCACGCACGCATGCACACACGTACGCACACGCATGCACACACACACACACACACACACACACACACACACACACATACACATTAGTGTACAAACACACACACACGCACCTGGCCTCACAGAATCGCTTGCGAAGCCCTGGGTGCTCCTGATTCCTCCTCCTCCTGAACCAGACTTGAACTCTTCTTTCTGGCCAACTGGTCTTCTTACAGAGAGATCTCACATCAGCCTGGACACACATGGGAGAAAGGGTCCACATGTTACATACTGGTCTTCTTACAGAGAGACCTCACATCAGCCTGGATCCACATGTACTACCCTTACATAAATGCACTCTGTGGATCCAAGTTACACACCAAGCACAGATTTTGGCTCCCCGGTGAGCCACGTTTGATACAAAGTAATAATATATTTTCACTTCACCAAATATTTGTGTAAGGAAAGTGAACTTGATAAGAACAAATTTTTCTTCTAACCGTAGGTGTCATGCACTTTCCAAGAAAGGTTGTCACATCCTTGGTTCAATAGAATATTTTGTTGTAATGCTTTGTTTTGATTTGAATTTCTAAGAAGAACTACAGGAGTGATGGAGGGACTGGAAGCAGCGATTGACTCTGCCGTCTTGTTGAACCTGTGCTTCGAGGTGTGCATCAAAGTGGACAAGTGACGTGATTGGACACTGGGGGGGTCGACTCCAAAGTGAACCTGTGTTCAAATGTATGGCAACTATTGATCTCAAATGAGGTGTCATAACTTCGGCTCATATACTTACTGACTTATTTGAGTTTGGGCTGATCGGCAGTTAGTGATTTCAAGTTTCTTGCAGATCACCTGATGTGCCAGTGACTTTTAGAGTAAAAGCAAATAAAAATGGCTAAATCTTGTGGGTTTTCATGTAGGAGAGAGAGATATTCTATATTTCTCTGTGATATTCAGAGAGATTTAGTTGATTTGGAGAAATGGAGGGAGCAAGAAAGAGACCAAGGTCATCAAGAGTGACAATTAGTTTTCTCAAAATAAATAAATCAAATATCAAAACCCTCATCTAGCCCCAGTCATACAAACAACCCCCGACACCATCACAGAATTTCCTGTTCCATGCACTACTTTCATACGCAAATTAATTTTAAAGTATTTCATATACAAAGGTATAAACATATAAATGCCTTCTTATGGCTGAAGTCTACAACATAAACATAATTATTGCATTGAATTGTAAATATAAGCTATACACATACTTTACAAAAAATAATGACCAGTTCTTGGAGCATGCAATTACTAGCCTGGTAAACCAGCCGGTCACGTGAACTCACATTTATGCAATCACTGTGTGTGTGTGTGTGTGTGTGTGTGTGTGTGTGTGTGTGTGTGTGTGTGTGTGTGTGTGTGTGTGTGTGTGTGTGTGTGTGTGTGTGTGTGTGTGTGTGTGTGTGTGTGTGTGTGTGTGTGTGTGTGTGTGTGTGTGTGTGTGTGTGTGTGTGTGTGTGTGTGTGTGTGTGTGTGTGTGTGTGTGTGTGTGTGTGTGTGTGTGTGTGTGTGTGTGTGTGTGTGTGTGTGTGTGTGTGTGTGTGTGTGTGTGTGTGTGTGTGTGTGTGTGTGTGTGTGTGTGTGTGTGTGTGTGTGTGTGTGTGTGTGTGTGTCTGTGTCTTCCCTTAACGTACCTGTGAGGGGGCTCGCGATTGGCTGCAGAAGTAGTTTTCTAGGATGGGGTTGGTCTCTGCTGTGAGACGGACCCTATCCCTAACTCCCCAAACATCAGCCAATGGTGTGGCCAGGTACCTGAAAATAAGGAGAATGCAGCCTATTACGAGTCTGGTCATAATCACAGACACACAGACACACTCACACTCACACACACACACACACACACACACACACACACACACACACACACACACACATACACACTCACACACACACACACACACACACACACACACACACACACACACACACACACACACACACACACACACCTCTCAAACAGGCGTCTGAATAAAAGCAGGCACAGGGCGCAGGGCAGCACAGCATAGAGGTGAGAGGGTTTAGCATAGATGCGGTCTTCATGGTCCTGTAGGTCAGACCAGGAGATGTTGGCTGGCAGCCACAGGCGCTCCCACCACAGCCAGTCGCTGAGCGTCTCCAGCATGCTGCTGGGAAACATGGAATATGCCAAGTCAAACATTCATTGCTATGCTGTAACACATCATTGAGTTTCACACTCAGTGTCAACATCGTTTTTTTTTTTTTCTTTAAACAAATTCGGAGATAATTCCACTTGTTTCCGAGGCAGGTTAAGGAAGATTCTACACTGGTATCAATGAAATTACACTTGATTCAAGAATAAATCTTGAAAGAAGATCAGAACACACATCAGAAAGAGGTGAAATTACCCCCCCCCCCCCTCCAATTGGGAGTTTTTCCACTTGCCTTTTAGAGAAATACAATTTTAAGAATCAAACATGACTCGTTAAAGGTATGTTGAATATTTTTTGCAGTATATACAGTATTGCATAAAACAATGTCAACTGTTCAACTAGGCAAGTGGATTCAACCAATTAAAGCCCCAGCCAACACAATTTTCAAAATAGGAAAGACTGAACAGACTGGTGCTCTGCTGAAGTGGCTTGTAACACTTGACAGATTTGCCATTGGTTGGTTAGTACCAATTTCAAGCTGTGGTCAATACAATTTCCTAATTTGGAGATGATTGTTTTTATGGCATTTCTGCTTTATTGCATAGTACAGTGGAGAGAGACAGGGAAGAAGAAGCAAGAACGAGGGAGAGGAAGATGACGGTGACAATGCGACGAAGGTCCTGGGCCAGATTCAAACCCTGGACGTCACGATTAACATGGTACGTGCCTTAAAACACTTGAGCCACCAGGACACCCCATTTTCCAATAACCCAAATGTATGTCATGCCTAAGATCCTGACAGTAGAACTGTTATTTGAACATGCATGCAGACATGGCAGGAAGAGTGATTTGGTGATAGAGAAGAAGAGGTCAAAGGGCAAAAGAGATAAAGGATGTGAGGAGTAATGCTAAAGATTAGAAGATCACTCCCTCCTTTTCTGGACTCTGCCCATGACAGACAGTGCAGATAAAGCAACACTCGCCAATAGAACAATCAGACAACTGCTGTCCTAATGTGTAAAGTCAAGGGTCTGTGTCAATTCAATTCAATTTGATTTCAGTCCATGTCTAAATGGTGTCAAAACAAAGAATGGTAAATGTTGACATGTTGTTGAGGTCCTGAGATATAATATGTCATATTAGTGCATCTCTAAACTCCTTAGTTACTGCAGGCTGCTGCCTTTGGAATAGACACGTTCCAACAGAAGAGAGAGGGGCGGCTGAGGCAGGAGGAGGGTACAGACGTGTGTGTGTGTGTGCGTGTGTGTGTGTGTGTGTGTGTGTGTGTGTGTGTGTGTGTGAGAGAGAGAAATGAAGCTCACTGAAATAACATGCATGAGAAACCCATACCCTCAAAAACACACCCATATGTATTATAGAATCAAGAGGATGGAAGGTAGGTTACAAATGAGAATGTTTGATCTTTTAGTCCTTATTGATCATGCACCTCTTTTGATTGGTCATGAAGTGTGATGCTTTTTTGTGATGTATGTATATTATGCTCATGTTTTGTATTATGCCTGTCTGTCTGTCTGTCATGTTCATGTTTTTGGGCTCTCTCTCTGCAGAGCAAATTCCCTGAGGGGCAATAAAGGTTTCATTCATTCATTCATTCATTCATGTGAACCCATGTCCAATCCCTATTATTGCCTGAAGACCTCAGATCTGCCCCAACCTTACTTACTTTTAAAAATAGACTAAAGACTTTTATGTTTACCGTCGCTTTTAACTGCTGACAGCTACTATGCAAACCCAATGAGTCTATATCCTCTATAAGTTTTAGCTCTTTCTGCAACTGCTGTTGCTTATTGCACTTTTTAAACTCTTTTTTTTTTAGTTTTGTTGTGATGCTTTTAAATGTCCATTTTATTTCTTCTTTTCGTTTATTTTCCTGTCAACCATTTTATGTGCTTAATGAAGTTGCTTAATGCACTTTTTATACTCTTTTTTTTAAGTTTTCTTGTGATGCTTTTAAATGTCCATTTTATTCTCTTCTTTTCTTTTCTTTTCCTGTCAACCATTTTATGTGAAGCACTTTGAATTGCCTCTGTGTATGAAATGTGCTATACAAATAAACTTGACTTGACTTGACTATTATACCTGAGATCCCAAACACGCACAAATAAACATTAATTTATGCACGTGTTGCATAGGAAGTCCTCCAAACCACCGAATACCTCCCTATGGATGAGTGATCTTATGCTCTACTTAAGTCTTGAAAAGATTAAATAGACACTTAGGGGGTCCAAAGACCACTTCTACTCCACCTGGACGAAGCCAGTGATGTCTTATCTCAACAAACTAAAATCCCTCCCTGATAATAACTCATGAATGTTGCGATGACACACAGCCCAACACAACCATCTCATTCATTTAATTTACTCTCTTAGAAACCTCACTCAGAAAGTAACTCTTTCTCTCTTTGTTTAATTATTTATGTATCTGTTTGTTATGATTACATATTATTATTATTATTATCATCATTCTTATAATTTGTAATTTATTTAATTTCCTAAATTTGGGATGCACTACTTGGGATTTAGTGGGATGGAATGGGAAATGTATGTATGTTCTTTGAAAAATGAAAAAAATAAAACTTTGTTTTTGTCTGCCAATTCTACCTTGCTCTCAATTTAAAAAAACTGTAAAAAAAGTTATGCACATGCGCATGTACACACACACACACACACACACACTCACCTTCAGTATGCCCAGCGTGGCTAGTGCAGTCGTCCAGGGACCGGTCTGTGAGAAGAAAATGTGTGACCTGTACAGTCTATGTATAGATAGACTGTACTGATTCACACCAGATAACAGTGCTGTTAGATCCTATACCTGAGGCAGGTGTTCCAGCTATTGTGTAGCTATTCTTCAAAGTGTCAAAGGTAAAGAGGGAGGCAAATGTTTGCTTATGCCCTCTAACACCTCCTCTAACCTACACATTACAATGTAGTGTATATGCATGTGAGGCAGCATGCTCCATTGAGCATGCGTGGTATGTGATGGCTCACCTGGTCAGAGGAAATGGGCTCCTTTTCTCCCTCCCTATCACTCTCTCTGCCTCTGTGATGATCACAGCCTTGCACTTCAGTCCTGTAAGGTGAGCGCTCAGCACTGAAAGCCTAGATGCATTTTGCATCCAAACAGCTGTGTGCATACGGATAGCTGCGGCGGTCATCTGAGCGCGAGATTGTTTGCATACCCTCACCTGCAAGAATTCCCCTGGAATGCTGGGAAGCCCCCCCACAAAGGCCCCATTCACTGCAGGGGCAGGAGAGGAGGGGCTACTACAGGTAATGGAAGAAGGGAGAAAAGGGTGAATGTTCGCATACAAAGGGAGAGATAGAGAGAGACTAGAGAGAGAGATATAGTGTAACATCAGTCTGCGTAATTTGTTACCTAGGCAATTAAGATAACAAATATCAATAGAAAGGACATGGCCATGACCAAATGCATTGCTGCCCCTCTCCATAGTTAGTCAGAAAGATTGACACAGTATAATGGCTTATGGCATATCTGTGAAGTTAGGGTCGAACGATCAATTGCTGAGATACTTTTACTTTTGCAGGACTGCAGTGAAAATGTAAGAATATAGAAGCAAAGCAATAGCCACATCTCTAGGCATCCATATTTAAAATGTGGGACACAGAATAATCTGGTGCTGTTCCACTCTACACCAGAGGGGGGCAATAGAGTCAACACAGTGTCAGTGTCGATCCTGGCGCCATCTTCCTGCAGGATTACTAGTGAGATTGTTTTACTGTTGTTGCCATCGACATAAATAAATAGGTTGCTGCTGTCATGTTTGGGCCTGCTGCCAGTGAAGTGTGTCCTGAGAACTGATTTGGCGAGGTTATTCACCATCATGATGACGTGTTTCTGCTCACCACCGCGCTGAATAGAAGCACCTCTAGACGTGTGTGTGTTTCTCACCTCTCTGTCTCATACATTTGATATCAATCATTTCTTAATCTAAAATGCAATGAATATAATGGTGCATCCCCTTCCTTTCCCTTATCCAAGCACTTGTGTGCCACAAGTGCCAGGTAACATGACTGAAATGTTCACCATCAAACAGGTTCACCCCATGACCTTGAGCGTTCACAAGGAACATTTCAAAAATGTGTTATTTTATTATAACTTTGAGTATTTTTATATATCAAAACACTAAAAAATAATAAATAGTAGATCGACAAGCATAACTCTTTTGATTGATACTAGTGCTGTATATAGTTTCCATCTTCCTCTGGTCGACAAGGCAGCACTGCTGCATGTGTTTGACTGAGACTAACAGAGGATTAGTGGCTATTGAGCTGTGGCAATAACAAACCAACAAAAAACACAACCAAAACATAGTAGAAAGAGTCGTAGTTTCAATGGTAAATGTCTTTAGGCATGGCAAAGAGAGTTCCAGAGCACTGCAGTGTAACTCTGAATTGTCCACCACTCCCCTTGTCCAGATCAACACTAAACCGTTGAGCGGTATAAACGTCTGTCTCCATGAAGATTAAGAGGATAAAAAATAATTGTCTGGATGGTCTCTTTATAGACCCCAGCTATTGTGTATGCAGTTAGGGAGGCCTGAGGGAGGGGGGAGGCTCCAGGCACAAAGGGAGGTGAGGCTAATCTGGATAGTCCTCACCCCTCCTCTCCCACCCTCTTTCCCTGTCCGTTGCTGTCTCCCTCTTCTCATACGTGAGGGTCACGCTTCAGTTCACTGCGCTCTCCCAGCCTTGTGAAGCTGGTGGAGTGGCTAGGCTTGGTGGTGCACTCCTCGGCCCCGGGGCCTCTCTGACGGGCAGGCAAGGTGGAGCAGCGGCCTTTGGCTCTGGAGCGTGGCTGCTGGAGTGGAGGGCCTTTAAGCATGAAGAGTTCACTGGGTGAGGGGGCTGTGGGCTGTCGGGACTCGGGGTGGCCAGGTGGGGGCTGCGTGGGATGTGGGGATGTAGACGGTGTGTGCGGAGACGAGGATGGGTTGGATGAGATTGACGATGAAGGGCATATTAGCACAGGAGGAGTTACTGTGGACATCTGCAGGAACTCTGTGAGGCTGGTGGAGTGGCTGGGGCGCGGCATGCTGTAACAAACTTCAGCACCTCTCTGGCGGGAAGGTAGGGTAGAACAGCGGGCCTTTGCTCTAGAGCCTGGCTCTCTTGGAGGAGGACCAGTTAGTGAGAAGAGCCTGGGATCTGATGTGTGGGATCTGATGTCTGCCTTGGAGCCCTTAAGACTGTGGGACGAGTCTGTCTTAGATGATTGATCCGGGCGTGCTGGGAGCTCGTAGTCTTCGTGGTACTCCTGTTTGGAGCCTGAGTGGGGCGGCTCTCTATTTTTAACCATGCTGGATGAGGGTTCCTCATCTACATGAAAACAATTTTAAGGCAAAAGTTAATCACAAGGGATCCACATGATACATCCACTTCATATAACATGTGACACATTGATAGATATTGCAAAATATACAAGCAAAGGTCTTTGCAGAAGACTACATTCCTACATAAATTCCGCACTATAAGCCGCACCGGAGTATAAGCCGCACCTGCAAAGTTGACTGTTTTTTACATATATAAGCCGCACCGGACTATAAGCCGCGGGTGTTTTAATGGTTTTTTTTTTTTTTATTGTGTTTTAATGTTTAATTACCATATGTAAGGGTTCATGCACAGAGGGGATTGTCGGGAAAGAGATGGCTGTTTGAGGAAGCTCCCATTTATTAACATTTCAACAAAACAATATAACACAACACCACCTGTGTTGTGTTATGTTATGTTATGTTGTTAAAAGAGGGCAAGAGAGGAAATTAAAACAGAAGTGGATTTATAGTTAGAAAGAGTGCTAAAAAAGATTTTTTTTTTTTTTTTTTTTTTTTGAAAAAATCCATAGATAAGCCGCACCGTTATATAAGCCGCAGGGGCCAAAAAAGGCCAAAAAACGGGAAAAAAGCCGCGGCTTATAGTCCGGAATTTACGGTATATAAAATAAATAAACATTAAGTTGTCTCCTCTCACCTAACAGGCCCAGCTCCCTCATGAAGGAGTCAAGATCAAGAGAGAAATGCCGCTCCTCTCCTGCCTCCACTTCAGCTTCATGTTCTTCTTCCCTTCTTTCTCCTCCCTCCTCTTTTTTGGGAGAAGAGGATGGGTTGGATGAGATTGACGATGAAGGGCATAGTCTGGCAGGAGGAGTTACTGTGGACATCTGCAGGAACTCTGTGAGGCTGGTGGAGTGGCTGGGGCGCGGCATGCTGTAACAAACTTCAGCACCTCTCTGGCGGGAAGGTAGGGTAGAACAGCGGGCCTTTGCTCTAGAGCCTGGCTCTCTTGGAGGAGGACCAGTTAGTGAGAAGAGCCTGGGATCTGATGTGTGGGATCTGATGTCTGCCTTGGAGCCCTTAATACTGTGGGACGAGTCTGTCTTAGATGATTGATCCGGGCGTGCTGGGAGCTCGTAGTCTTCGTGGTACTCCTGTTTGGAGCCTGAGTGGGGCGGCTCTCTATCTTTAGCCATGCTGGATGAGGGTTCCTCATCTACATGAAAACAGATTTAAGGCAAAAGTTAATCACAAGGGATCCACATGATACATCCACTTCATAGAACATGTGACACATTGATAGATACTGCAAAATATACAAGCAAAAGGTCTTTGCAGAAGACTATAAAAGAAATAAACATTAAGTTTTCTCATCTCACCTAACAGGCCCAGCTCCCTCATGAAGGAGTCAAGATCAAGAGAGAAATGCTGCTCCTCTTCTGCCTCCACTTCAGCTTCCTGTTCTTCTTCCTTTTTTTCTCCTCTCTCCTCTTTTTTGGGAGAAAAGGATGGGTTGGATGAGATTGATGATGGAGGGCATAGTCTGGCAGGAGGAGTTAGTGTGGACATCTGCTGGAACTTGGTGAGGCTGGTGGAGTGGCTGGGGCGCGGCATGCTGTAACAAACTTCAGCAGCTTGGGAAGGTAAGGTAGAACAGCTGGCCTTTGCTCTAGACCCTGGCTCTCTGGGAGGAGGACCGATTAGTGAGAAGAGCCTGGGATCTGATGTGTGGAACCTGATGTCTGCCTTGGATCCCTTAAGACTCTGGCCTGTCTTAGATGATAGATCCGGGCGTGCTGGGAGCTCGTAGTCTTCATGGTACTCCTGTTTAGAGGCCAGATCAACAGATAAATGTTGCTTCTCTTCTGCCTTCACTTCAGCTTCACTTTCTTCTTCCCTTCTTTCTCCTCCTTCCTCTCTTTCTATTTCCTCTTTTTCCTCTTCTGTCCATCCCTCTTTACCCCCTTGGCCATCCCCTTTCACTTCTCCATCTCCTCCCTCACCTCCTCCCACTCCTCCATCTTCTTCGACTTCTTCAACGGACCACCCACGCTCTGGATCACTGCCGCTGTTCCCTCTGGGTTCATCCAGATTCGTCTCAATCTCCACCTCCTCCTCCACTTGATCCCTCTCCTCCTCGTGCGGTGGCGCCTCCACCACAATGTCTATGTTTGTGGGAAAGCGCGACTTGCGGCTCTTTGAGGCGTGACGTCCCGCTTGCTCGTCGCTCAGCAGAAACTCCATCAGCATGGCGTTCTCTTTCTTCAGCTGTTCCCGCAGAGACCGTGGCACGTCTGGGATCATCCAGGCAACCAGCATGCTAAGGAACATGGCCAGGTTCTGCAGGGTGAAAGATAAAGGGAGTTAGGAAGAGGCTATTCCTAATTCATATTATAGCTATTATTAGCCTATACTGTAACTACACACCCTAAATCATTTTCTTGCTGTGGGCCACTGCATTTGCATGTGTGCTTGGACCCAATTTCTTTTTTAAAGCAGCTACGAGGAACTTTTTTTTGTTTTTTACACTTTAGTTTTTATTGAGTTTCGTTTTCTGAACAAGTATACATATAAAGGACAAGACTTATGCAAAAAGGACATACATGACAAAGAAAATGAAAATGACAAAGAAAAATTACTGTTTGGGTGCTACTTTCATTTTTTCCTTTTTCCTTTTCCTTTTCCAATCGCCTGCTTGTTTTATCAGTTATCTTGCTACGAGGAACTTTTAACTGCTAAATGTAATACTGATGCCTCATAGCTTACTTACATCAGTAAATGAGACCATCAGAGAAGAGATCTGCAATTTCCATAGTTTTTCTAAATGCCTGTGCGCTGGTGAGTCAGTCAGTCAGTCAGTCAGTCAGTCACAGACATTCATTGG
>NC_139636.1:28158453-28173453 GCF_964638095.1 Poromitra crassiceps
GGTCAGAGTTCAGTGACCCCAAGGCTAGGAGGTCGACCATGACCACAAGTGTTCAATCCTCAACCACACCTCCCTTCGTGGCTCTTTAACCAGCTGTTCTAGGACCTGGAACACGCTCTCTCATGCAATGTTTCCCCCGCAGGTCTATGAAGAAACGTGGATGTGTAGCTTTGTTTTTGATCCATTCTGAGAGAAAACTCACCCTGATCGGCCTTGAATTATGCCTAAGACAAGACCCCTGAAGACCAGCGGGACAACAACCTATGTTGAATACAGTACTACAAAAGAGCCTACTGATTCATAAGAGGTCTAAAGTCATGTTATAGCAGGTGTGTGCACTTAATGACAGGCAAGACAACAGTAATCTGACAGATTTTAATATTTGAGTTTGGCATGACGTTCTTTCCATTGAAGACAACAGCACATGTGAGAGCAACGTAACTTACAGTATCATATTCATCAAATATTTTTAAAATTTCCTACACTGCCTGAGCCTGATGAAGACAAAGCAAAGTCAGTTCGTAATGTGTTATGAGCTGATAGGACTGTTATATTTAAGCAATATAGCATGAGAGCCAGTGTGTTGTGGCAAATATATCCCGCTGATCAGCTGTTATCCCACGAGGCCGCAGGCCGAGTGGGATAACTGCTGAGCAGCGGGATATATGCCACAACACACGCAGCTCGAGTGCTATATTGCTTTTATAAAACGGTTTCCAAGTATGATAATATAATAATAATAATAATACTACAAGTCCGACTGGCATGGCATTCTGATAGAGTCAGTTGAAACACTACTGTAAGGCGGGACCTCTAGCAAGAAGATAGACGTGCGGGTGATTTGATTGGATCGTTCTGGAGACTGAAGTTGACATTGGCCAATCCTGGCGCTTGCTGAGAAGCTGAGAGCTTTCTGCAAAGCCCGACATGCAGCTCGAGCGCAGGGCTGCATTCTCAGCGCTTGCTGAGAAGCTGAGAGCTTTCTGCAAAGCCTGACACCAACTAACGTTACGTCTTATTTAGAAATGCGGGGTTAACAGCCTTTTTTTTGCAAAGAAGACATTAGCCCGCGTCTATTCTTGTACAAAACATAATTTTCTGCGAAGTATTAGTAAAGTTATAAGCGAAGATCGATTCACAAGGATCTGACAGCTGTCTCCGCCATTTTGTTTTTTCTACATTGTCACCAAAGCCTTTTAGTAAGAGAGTTGCGTCTCATAACCCATGGCCATGGGTTATGAGAGTGGGTTACGGTATTTATACAATGGCTGTGAACCAATCAGATTGCTTGATTTGAGAGAGCCGTTTTATAATTGTTGTTATGCTGTTGTTATGCTGCCCCGCTGTAGTGGCATGATGCTACTGACATTATAAGCTGCTGCTCAGCTCTGTTTATGATTATTATTGGCCTTTTGGCAGAAGCCATGCTAATGCACATCATTAAATGGTCAATGTAGGCGTGTGTCTTATGTTATTCTGCATTGACTCAGCGAAGGGGTGTGTCTTATGTTATTCTGGATTGACTCAGTGAAGGGGTGTGTCTTATGTTATTCTGGAGTGACTCAGTGAAGGGGTGTGTCTTATGTTATTCTGGAGTGACTCAGTGAAGGGGTGTGTCTTATGTTATTCTGGATTGACTCAGTGAAGGGGTGTGTCTTATGTTATTCTGGAGTGACTCAGTGAAGGGGTGTGTCTTATGTTATTCTGGATTGACTCAGTGAAGGGGTGTGTCTTATGTTATTCTGGATTGACTCAGTGAAGGGGTGTGTCTTATGTTATTCTGGATTGACTCAGTGAAGGGGTGTGTCTTATGTTAGTCTGGATTGACTCAGTGAAGGGGTGTGTCTTATGTTATTCTGCATTGACTCAGTGAAGGGGTGTGTCTTATGTTAGTCTGGATTGACTCAGTGAAGGGGTGAGTCTTATGTTATTCTGCATTGACTCAGTGAAGGGGTGTGTCTTATGTTATTCTGGAGTGACTCAGTGAAGGGGTGTGTCTTATGTTATTCTGGATTGACTCAGCGTAGGCGTGTGTATACAGAGCTGTTGGGAGTGGGGTATGATGATGAGTACAGCGGTGCAGTATATAAAGAGTTGCAATACCTAGGTCAGTCAGCCACACAGCAATCGCTCCATAGACCTCTTCCAACACCAGAACCACCAGCATGTTGAGGATGATGCCTGTTGTCATGATGGTCATTCTCACACTGGCCTTGGCCTCAGGATCGGGGTTCATGGACCATACGGTCAACATGCAGATGCGATACATTGCCACTCCAAACACTGCCGAGAAGGTCGCACCAATCTGATGACATTCAAACACACAGACACGTAAAACGTTAGATAACAGCCAATGAAAATTCTAGCTTGTGACAATTTTACTGTATGTAGTCCACGCGTGAATCTCTAGAGTGGAGACTCTGAAGAGGATGTGCAATGGTTACCAGAGAGCTGATGATGTCATAGACATTGTGACATCATCAGTGATGTCACAATTGCACGAGTGTAACCAAAAACGTGACCAAAAACATGACCAAAATCGCAGAACCCACTTACTCTTGTCCAATCAAATTGCTTGGCCGGAACTAACTTGTATAATAGTAAATAAATATAGGGGATACATTGGTAGAGGAAATGATGTAGGGAAAAGTGGTGACTAAGTGTGGATACTGACTTACTGTCGACTGCCTGATACGCTCATAAAAAATGACAATAATCATGGAGCATGGTGTAGTGTGACAGCATTATAAAAAGTAAGAGGTGGATCAATAGTGAGAATATGGCGGAGTATCAATGCAGTACCAGTAGTAGTATGGTAGACACGTTGATGAGGTAACCTGACAGGTGATCCTCAATGTCCAGGGACTCTGGCTCTCCCTGTCAGAAAACAAACAAACATATTACTCCGGTGTGTACACACACACACACACACACACACACACACACACACACACACACACACACACACACACACACAATGGCCTCTATCTTGGTTTTGATTGACGTAATGCCCAGCCTTGCCTGGCCACGCCTGTGAATAATTCTGGTAGTTAAGACCGCCCAAATCCCGTTTGCGCAGGCATTTTGGGGCGCAGATGATTTTTGGCAGAATTGGCCTGCCTCTAATTTGCGCTTGCGACAGGTGCCGTGAACGTTTCCGCATGCCCGCCGAGAATTGCATCCCCAACATATTTCGGGGCTGTTTTAACTTAGAAATCAGGGAGGTCACGTCTACCAGACAATTATATCACTTTGAAACAGTTGCATTTCTGTATAAATCATTACAAGTAGCTCCCGTGAGGTGTGGATGTTTTTTTTTGCTGCTCGGCGGGGGGGGGGGGGGGGGGGGGCAAAACTCGGCAGAACACCTGGCGGACGGCGCAAGGCAGAATGCAATCTTCCGTGCCTTAAGGCATGCGCAAACAGTGCGCAAAGCGGGAAGATAGAGGCCTATATGCTTTGTATGTGCAGTTACATTAATGTGCTGTCAATCTAATAAATGTTGCGCACATGTTCTGTGCACACACATGTTTTCAGTATGGCAGGGACATGTGTGCAATCTGAGAGGCAGAAATCCCCTCATCTCCTTCTTCTCCCTCCCCCCTCTCCATCAATAATCTGGGCTAATCTCAGGCAGGTAAGCAGCTTTGGACTCAACCACCCACAGGAGGAGAAAGGGGTTTCCCTTTTACGCACAGACACAAACACATACATACACACGTTGCGTTAATCTTGAATAACTTGAATGTAGACTAAGGACTCAGACAGACTGCGATCTAATAGATGGCTTTGTTTGGTTGGCTACAGTTTCGAGGTAACCTGGCTGTGAAGTGGTGGTGAGATCCCTGTGAACAGTCTGTATGAAGTGATCCTAAATCACTTCAATGTAACAGGCCTGCCTCTCCCCTGCCTTTTCCCCATCTCCTCCCTGTCACACAGAGAGAGGTGTTACCTGGGAGCCCAGCATCCTCTCTGTTTCTCCATCCACACCATTCCCAGTCTTAGCCGACTGCAACAGGGTTCAAGCAGGGAGGGGGAGAGAAAAGCAGGGAGGGGGAGAGATGGGAAGCAGGGAGGGGGAGAGATGGGAAGCAGGGAGGGGGAGAGATGGGAAGCAGGGAGGGGGAGAGATGGGAAGCAGGGAGGGGGAGAGATGGGAAGCAGGGAGGGGGAGAGATGGGAAGCAGGGAGGGGGAGAGATGGGAAGCAGGGAGGGGGAGAGATGGGAAGCAGGGAGGGGGAGAGATGGGAAGCAGGGAGGGGGAGAGATGGGAAGCAGGGAGGGGGAGAGATGGGAAGGGGAGAGAGAAAATCAAGAAACTTATCAGTTTAATTGCACCTGTCCCAATTTCATTCCTGTTACGGGACAACCGTGTTTGTGTTTTTTATCATGTTTTTTTTACATTTTTATCACATTTTTTCTTCCCAATTGTACTTGGCTAATTCCCCCTGATGTCCCGGGGAGAGTTGGAGTAGTCTCTCACACACACACACACACACACACACACACACACACACACACACACACACACACACACATCACACTATTCCCCCCAGTCCCCCCGAACAGGCACCTCGACCGACCAGAGGAGGCACTAGTGCTGCGGCCAGGGCTTATGCTCCACCGGCTTCCCACCCACAGACACGGCCAATTGTGTCTGTGGGAATGTCTGACCAAGCCGGAGGTACTGCTGCCAGGAATTAAACACGGGTCTCAGGGGTGGTAGGCGAGTGCTTTTACCTCTACACTACCCAGACGCCCAACTAAACGTTATTTTGACCTGCTCAAGTGATCGCCTCCTCAATGTGACACATACACATACAGTACTATATACACCAGGGGTGGGCAACTGTTTTTCATGGGGGGCCACATGAGAAACCCAGATTGTTGCCGGGGGCCGAACAAATATTGTCACGCCGTAACCCATGGATGGGCAACTTTGATGATAGAGAGGGCCACAAAAAAATGTCCTCGCTACCAAATTTTGCTGAGGGCTGAACGGCGCCGCGCGAAACATTTTGGGCATTTGAAGCCAGGTTTAGAGGAATAACTAATTTTAAATTAACAGTTGTGATGTCATTATTCAGTCTTAACCACCAATATTTGATCCTTTTCTCACGCACTCCGAAGTCACCACCTGCTCTCCCTGCAGGGCTTGAAATTAACTTTTTTCACCACCTGCCAATATGGCTGCTAGATTTTAAAGTTACCAGCCAATTCGAATTTCCACTAGCCGAAATGTTTTTCTTGAAATAAACCAGAATATGAGTGGGTTATTTTAAGCTTAAGTATCAGTAAGTGGCCCGGGATTCTCAAAGCCTGTGTTGAGGGTCACACAAGAACAAAAATGCACTCTTGAAGCTAAATAAATCCAAAACCAACAAGTTAATTATTTAAATTTCTACTTCAATGTAGAACAGTCATTTCTTACACATGAGATTACTTTTAGCCTTTTAGTCAAAAATATTATTGAAATATATTCCATATTCCAGACTGAAATGCTATAACAGAAGAGTATTGGCCAGAATGACATGAACATTTGGACACTTATTCAGCGGGTATCTTGCATGTTGCATTCAGGTGCACTGTAAAAAAAAAAAAAAAAAAAAAAAAATTTTTTTTTTTTGTGTGCAATTCCATCGCGGGCCACACAGGGGGCGCCCGCGGGCCGCATACGGCCCGCGGGCCGTATGTTGCCCATGTATGATATACACACACATACATTACTATATACACACACACACACACACACACACACACACACACACATACACAGTATTATATACACAAACATACAGTACTATATACATACACAGACATACAGTATTATACACACACATACAGTACTATATGCATACAAATCACACTCAGATCGACTACCTTGTTTTTAGTCTTTGCTCTCATCTTTGCTTTCTTCTCCTGTAGGACAGCTTCATATTCAGGCCTTAGTTCCTCCTGTAACACAAATATTAAAAATACACTGGTAAACAACATGACTCTACATCAAGTCAAGCACCATTATATCCAACAAGGCAAAAACATGCATCACATTTTTCATTTGAGTTATTTCACTGTAAGTTTCAGTTTTAGTTATCACTTACAACCAGGACATAGATGACAATTATATTAATTATTTATATGAAATTCATACAGTATAACAATGTAATTACATTCACATTTATCGACATTCAACATTCTTAATTGCAACTGCATGATATTAAGTTTCAGGTCTTCCTACATGAAGTGTCCTCATAGCTGTATGGGGGTAGTGCAGTCAGTGCATGTGGTTATGTAAGTTTTAGCGTCACAATGATGTTGCACAAAGTCTTTGAATGAGCTCGACTGTTCATTTTATTCTTCTGTAATGAAGACAATCCAGTGTTATTTTGGACCATCAATATTCACATATTTATGCATGGTGGGACAGATGACTTAGATTACTTTAGTGAAGTATATGCCTGGTAATTTGCAATGCACGAAACAACTTAAGGGTACAACTGCTAATTCACTTCTGATTCATTTTCACACATATTCAGTTTAGAAATTCTCCCACCTGGACTCGCTCCTTTAGGCAGCAGACAGACAAACAAAGTACAAAAAATAACATTAGCGTCACATTTTAACAGGTGTGTGCGTGTGTGTGTGTGTGTGTGTGTTGGGGGGGGGGGGGGGGGGGGGGGGGAGAGAGAGAGAGAGAGAGAGAGAGAGGGGGAGAGAGAGTATGTTCCCTGCTGCTACACCTTATCCATGCTATAATCCATATCCATGCTTTAAGAACAGCCCAATCCCATTACAGTCATGCCATGGGAAAAGAGTGTTGTTGTTGTTGTTGTTGTTGTTGTTGTTGTTGTTGTTGTTGTTGTGTGTATGCATGTGTGTGTGTATGGATAGGAGTGTTGGTTTGAGTGTCGCTTTAATCTAGGAAGTGACACAGCAGCAGCACCATGAGCTCAGTCCTCATGCCTGACCCGGGATATGAGGTCAACACACTCACTCTGACTGCTTCAAAACACAACAGGGGTGAGAGAGAAAGACAGAGACAGATATTTTGAAAGAGAAAGCTGTAAAGGTGTATGTATGTTTGTTTGTATGTATATATGCATATATACCTCCTCATCCTCCAAGCTTGTCACGTCCCAGGTATGTTTCAGACACATCTGCCGCCTCTTCCAGTGCTCAAGGAAACAGGCAGCTGCACGCACACACACACACACACACACACACACACACACACACACACACACACACACACACACACACACACACACACACACACACACAAATGAGTACACTGTTGGCTAAAAAGCAAATATGTCAAACAGAAGTGTACATGCCTTAAATACTGTTTAACTAATGCTTTCAAGGGCTACTCAATTCTCTCCAGGACTTGTCTTGCTGTAGTTATTGATTGATTGATTGATTGATTGATTGATTGATTCATTTTATGGATGACTGTGCTACCTTAATGTGTCATGGTTTTATGTGAAACCCTTCTTTATGCTGCTATCTTGGCAAGGGCTCACTTAAAAAAGACATGCCAATCTTAACATGACTACTATCAAATAAAAGGATACAATGAAATCATTTGTAAATTGCCCCTCATTCCTCTGTTAGTTTCCAATTAATGCATGCATGAAGGTGGATTAGAGTGTGTATTTTACCCCATAGGGACATGAACATAGCAAAGAGGACAGTGGCTCCGTTGTCAAACAGGTATGACGCTCGTGCCAATGAGCACACGGAGCTCAGACGCCAGTAGTCACACACTCTGTCACACAGCGGACACATGGTGATGTTCAGATTGTCATCGCATGTCTCCTGACTGAAAGACACATACACAAAAACAACACCCACATATGTACAGTATATAAACAAACAGAATATGTGTGGTGATAATAATATTAATAATAATAATAATAATAATAATAATGTGTACAAAATAATGTCACATACTGTATGTACCGGTAATTGGTGCACTTTTATAAGCATGCAAAGAAATGTAAGAGTTTGTATGTGTCTACCTGGGCACGTTGGTGTCAACAGTAAAGATGCCGTACAGGAAGACAATGATCCCCAGTACAGAGGGCGGAATGAGGAGCTGAGTGTAAACACCCAGCCAGGCAAAATACAAGCCAATCTGCTCCCCAAAGTATTTCCTGTCAATGCAAAGTTGATGCATCAAATAGCAAATACATAAAAAAAAAAAAAAAAAAAAAAATGTTTTGCACTGACTGCTCTGTACCTGATCAGGTCCACTGGCTGGTATTTATGCATGCATGCATAGTTGGCCCATTCTTCATGGAGGAGCTGAAGGACACACAAGACAAGCCATCATTCCAATAGAACTGGCCCAATGCAAAATGTGAACGCTGTGACATCACATGAGCGATGTCTTGTCCTTCTTCTTAGAGTCTTTGCACTGCAAGGCTGGGGCCAATTTAGATGTAATGTAACTTATCAAGTTGAAACGGTCTATAATAGTAACAAGAACCATCTCAAATGTCTATTTTTCTAAGTGGTTCTATAAGTGACATATGTGTTCATCGATCCAACCATCCGTTTTAGAGATTTGAGCAGTTCACCGAGATTTGAGCAGGGGACAGAGAGGTGAGCATGAGATTTAGCCTAGGCCCCTCCCCTAGATTTAGCCTAGGCCCCTACCCCGCCTCTACAAAGAAACACAGTGGACACAGAAAGCACCGTGGCTTGGTGAAACACGGACGCATGCATGCACACATGCAGACACACGCATGCATGCACACACAGACACACGCATGCACACACACAGACACACGCATGCATGCACACACACAGACACACGCATGCATGCACACACACACAGACACACGCATGCACACACGCAGACACACGCATGCACACACGCAGACACGCATGTACACACAGTGCCAGAGACAGGGGAGAGGGTTTGACCTGCGCAAACCTGCACCGCTTACTTCAACACCTGGGTGTGATTTTTTTATTTTATTTTATTTATCCTAACCTTGTCATGTGAAAGAGTCAAACGTTCACTTGCCAAAACTGGCTATCATGATGCACCATGAATAGCATCTTCATTAACTCCAGAGTATATTTATTTCAGTATAGGCATGGCATGACCAAAACCTGGAAACAACTACTTTGTCAATCACATTCATCCCACGTAGATCTCACCTGTCTGTCATTTCGCTGATCTCTCCGTCCTCTCCTTGTGAATGACCCCTGAAAAACAGCATTATCAGCTCTTCATATGAGCTCAATTGACTTATTTCACATTTTATATTCTCACAATCATCAGATTGTAGTCAAATGTCAAAACAAGACTTTTGGTTTTAATTCTCCCTTTCTCGCTATCAAATGTTACTGTATGTGTCTTCCATATACTGTATATCCATACCCTTCCATACTGTAATCAGTGCTATTGCAAATTAATGATTGGATGTGCCAGAATTTTCTCCAACTTAATAAAGACAAAACAGAGATAATTGTCTTCGGCAAAAAAGAAGATAGGCTCAAAGTTACTGCTCACCTCGAATCCCTATCTTTGAAGCCAAAGGACCAGGTAAAAAATCTTGGCATTATTATTGACTCTGATCTAAATTTCAACTCCCACATCAAGCTTATAAGAAAATCTGCCTTCTATCATCTAAAAAATATAGCAAGGATTAGAGGCTACGGCCCCTATCGTTGCATCGGCGCAGTTTCTAGGCCGAGCGGCAGGCGCAGATCAAAGCAGTGGGCGTGGAAAGGCGCACTTGATATCGTCGTGCTGGCGCTAGATGCAGCCCAAAGCATTACAACCACGCCTTTTAGGCGTAAAATTATGCACCGTCATGCTCATTGGATAAGTGCAATAAACGAATCGCACGCTTGCCTTTTTAGCTCCAATTCCAGTGATCCCGCAAAACCAGACGAAAGCCAAACGCTCTGCCCCCCCCCCCCCTCCCTTCATCCAGCCTGTCTGTCTGCATTATAGGCTATTATTCCATATTATTATGCTTCTCAAACCAATCTAACTGCAGTTTCAATACTGCAAGCATGTAAATACGCTACACTATAGCAAGATCAAAGTGAAAATAATGTTCTATGCATCAGCTAGAAAAATATAGCCTATTAGATTGGTGAAAGTTTGTGCAGAAAGATATCATTTTCTCTCGCCTGCTGCAGGAAGGATGATGCACATAAATATACCCTACATTATGTCAAGTCATTGCATAAATGTGTTTTTATTGTAAAACTAAATGTGAAATAGGGCCAAGTTATTGGACGGACATCACAGTATAGCAGATGCCATTAGAAGCGCGTTCCGAAGCGCGTTCCGCTGTTACTTCTCTAAATCACGTTAACTCGACAAGGGGTATATATATGCCCAGGAGGACATATATGTTTCACATAGGGTGGTGTTTTCATTTCGAGGTTTTATTTGGTCCAATATTGAAATGTTGACAATGGCAGGCTGTGTTACCATTACACATTAATTTAGAACTACCTTTTATATCTATTTTGGCTCATTTGGTGGCTATTTAGTAGCGAAATGAAGAAACACAATGCATGCTGGGAACTCAGAGAGAGAGAGAGAGAAGGGTGACAGAGAAGAAGCAGTGAAGGCAAAGAATAGGCCTGCTTTTGAAAAGCGCAAAGCGCTAAATGTAGGCCAGCTCCCAAGATATGACTAGGCTGGTATTTAGCGCCGACACGCCCACTTTGGGACTGCGCCACGCCCATTCGGCCTAAAGCGCATTTGGCAGCCTAAAGCCTATTGCTATCTTGCCGAAACAGGCGCAAGGCACGTTTTTTTGCGGTTAAGGCCCGTAATAGCGCCGATGGCCTGTGGGAGAATAGAGCCCTACATGTCCAAACAAGATCTTGAAAAACTAATTCATGCTTTCATTTCTAGCAGGCTAGACTACTGCAACAGTCTTTTCAATGGTCTTCCCAAAAAAGCTATTAAACAACTACAGCTCATTCAGAATGCGGCTGCTAGAGTTCTAACAAGAACCAAGAAAGCTGAACACATTACACCAGTTCTCAAATCCCTGCATTGGCTGCCAGTAAATCTTAGAATAGACTTTAAAATTCTGCTAATAATTTACAAATCTCTCAACGGGTCAGGCCCACACTACATCTCTGAAATGCTTCTACACTATGAACCATCCAGATCCCTGAGATCTTCAGGCACTGGTCTACTAATTGTCCCGAGGACCAAATCAAAACATGGTGAAGCCGCGTTCTCCCACTATGCCTCTCATAACTGGAACAAACTCCCTGAACACATTAGATCTGCCCCTACTCTGCCTATTTTTAAATCCAAGCTAAAGACCTTTATGTTTACTCTTGCTTTTAACTGCTACTAAACTACTGCCTCTCTCGGCCTGTAATTTAAAAAAAAAGATTCCTGTACATTTCCAACAAATGGACTGTACATGTAATAATAATACTGAAGAGTGCCTTGTAACTTATTTAAAACAGAAATAATGTTTCATGTTTGTTAATTTGAGTATATATTTTAACTAAAACTGTCGGCTGTGTTTTTTATGTGTGTTTTTTTATATGTGCATTGCTTTGCTGCTTGTTTTTTCGATTATTTTTTTGTAAAGCACCTTGAATTGCCTTGTGTATGAAAGGTGCTATATAAATAAAATTTGACTTGACTTGACTTTAATAAAGATATGCAAAATTAGTAGGGATAGTTTTTTTTTTTAGGAAATGTGCTTCCCTACTGTCTGCCCATTGCTGTTATACTCACATCATGCAGAGGGAAGGCAGAGTCATAGACACCCCGAGCCAATAGCGACGTGATGCCTTTAGGGGGCGTGACACCATGTTATAGAGTATAGATAGTATGAAATCTGACTGATAGCACGCACATGACCAGCATGAAAAACAAACTAAAACCAAAGTAGAAGTTCGAGCTCACCAGTGGTCTGGCAGGTTTGTGTGCAGGGTGTACGTGAAATAATCTCAGCCACCTAGACACAAAAATAGCACAACACAAACAGTATTAGCTTTCAAATATGAAGACAGAGGAGTTTAACACATTTACAAAGTATTCCTCACAGCATGCAATTTGAGATTTTTACAATTCTGCACTCACTATTCTGCTGCGTGTTGCATTGTCAAATAGGGTTTCTGTTGACTTGATGTCATACCTGCAGAAAATGATAAAGAGCAGTTACAGTACAGAGAGAGTAGGGGTAAAACTGCTCAATGCATTTTTGTACAACAAAAAAACCCACCTCTGCCAACTCTATGTGCGCTTTTTTGTGTTTACTGTAGTAAAACATGCATTAGACCTATCTAAGGAAGTTACCATTATTTTGCTATTTGCTACAAGCAAATGTTTTACACTAATATGGCTGCTTCAACTAAATGAAGTTATTATACCATTATAACTAAAGTTCGGGAACAAGACCACGCCTCAATCAATCATTCAATCAATCACTCGCTCCACCCTGATTCAATCACTCGCTCCACCCTGATTCAATCACTCGCTCCGCCCTGATTCAATCACTCGCTCCGCCCTGATTCAATCACTCGCTCCACCCTGATTCAATCACTCGCTCCACCCTGATTCAATCACTCGCTCCACCCTGATTCAATCACTCGCTCCGCCCTGATTCAATCACTCGCTCCACCCTGATTCAATCACTCGCTCCACCCTGATTCAATCACTCGCTCCACCCTGATTCAATCACTCGCTCCGCCCTGATTCAATCACTCGCTCCACCCTGATTCAATCACTCGCTCCACCCTGATTCAATCACTCGCTCCACCCTGATTCAATCACTCGCTCCACCCTGATTCAATCACTCGCTCCGCCCTGATTCAATCACTCGCTCCGCCCTGATTCAATCACTCGCTCCACCCTGATTCAATCACTCACTCCGCCCTACTATGAACCTTTCTCGCTCTCGTCTCAGTTCAACTCATCCCTCCAACCAAACCCTTTAATCTTCCATCTCAGCAAAGGAACCACAGGGGATAAGATGGAGCCATGAAGACCATCGCCGAGGCAGTGCCCCCATCCAGAGTCTCATTCCCTGGTTCCTTGAGACACCTACTCATACATCCTTTCAAGTCATCCCTTCATTTCAACCCATTCATCCCTTCCCCTCGACCCCTTCATACTGTCCCCTCGACCCCTTCATCCTGTCCCCTCGACTCCTTCATCCTGTCCCCTCGACCCCTTCTTCCTGTCCCCTCGACTCCTTCATCCTGTCCCCTCGACCCCTTCATCCTGTCCCCTCGACCACTTCATCCTGTCCCCTCGACTCCTTCATCCTGTCCCCTCGACCCCTTCATCCTGTCCCGTCGACCCCTTCATCCTGTCCCCTCGACCCCTTCATCCTGTCCCCTCGACCCCTTCATCCTGTCCCCTCGACCCCTTCATCCTGTCCCCTCGACCCCTTCTTCCTGTCCCCTCGACCCCTTCATCCTGTCCCCTCGACCCCTTCATCCTGTCCCCTCGACTCCTTCTTCCTGTCCCCTCGACCCCTTCATCCTGTCCCCTCGACCCCTTCATCCTGTCCCCTCGACCCCTTCATCCTGTCCCCTCGACTCCTTCTTCCTGTCCCCTCGACCCCTTCATCCTGTCCCCTCGACCCCTTCATCGTGTCCCCTCGACCCCTTCATCCCTTCCGCTCGACCCTCACTCAAGCTTGCAGAGTTCTAATTTTCAGCAGACAGACAAAGACAGTAAATCAATCAAATAATTTCACTTCACTTGAGATCTTCAACAGTTTATGATGAGGAAGATAAAAGCACATTAGGTATTAGGCTTGAGTTATCAAAATCACTAACCATGATTCAATTGAAAGTCATGTGCATCCCAAACCAAGTGGGTCCGTTTTCTAATATTTACCATTCCACTACAGGTGCATGCTTGTGTGTGTGTGTGTGTATGTGTGTGTGTGTGTGTGTGTGTGTGTGTGTGTGTGTGTGTGTGTGTGTGTGTGTGTGTGTGTGTGTGTGTGTGTGTGTGTGTGTGTGTGTGTGTGTGTGTGTGTGTGTGTGTGCATGTGTGTTTGTGTGAGAGAGAGGGTATAAATACTCACCGGTGGAGCTTGTCTCTGATAAAAGGGTGTTTGAGGGTTTTGAATGGGATGTGTGTCTTGGAGTCTCTCTGGATGTCAAAACTGTCAACGTCTGGTTGAAACGGCTTGGCAATTGTGGTCGCCATCCAATCCCACATGCCGGCAATGCCCGTCCGTTCCCGCAATTCAAACCTCTGCTCAATTAAAGCATACAATGCATGCACTTTGGTCAAATATACTCAATCATACCAATATTTACCATACTACACATTTTACATCATGTTATCAAGTTTATACAAAGACAGGATTGTCTGTGTAATACCTTTTTTTTTTTACATCAAAAGTCCCACTAGTACATGTTTTTTTGTTACCCAGGAAAGCAGCAGGAGGTAGCAGCAGCACCATCGCCTTTTAAACTTTTAGATCGCACTCTCAACCCACGTTTCTCCACGGCTGCGGGCTCTCTCTTCCCCCTCCCTTCTCCCTTCTTCTCTCACACAGCTGCCCAGGCGAGTGTCAGGCCAGCCAAAACAAAATGGAAACTTCCGGGTAGAAATGTCAAACTAATGTCATTTAAACAAGTAATTAGCCTCACTGATGCACATTGGAGGAGAAAAAGGTGTTTCAACAAACGAAGCAGCAAACATTGTATCAAAATACTCATTTTGATGTTAAGAATACATAATAGTGAAACTGTGGCTGTAAAGCTTTACTCAAAATTAAAATTAATGAACGTTACGAGGGTTTTATTTTGAAAGAGCTAAAGCGGATGACCTACTTACATTCGGGCTGACTTGACGCAGTCTATGCGCCTGCCACTCGTGCATGCAGCATGAGAGAGATGCTTTTTTCTGTCGGCATATTCCATCAATGTAATTAACTGTTAAGAAAGTCAAATTTCAGCCTGTGGGAATCACGAATCTCACTGACTCACGCTGGAAAAGGGCTGAAAAATCACGCGTTGGACCA
>NC_139636.1:28178453-28180953 GCF_964638095.1 Poromitra crassiceps
ACATATGTATATACGTATATACTGTATGTATGTGTCTCTGTTTCATTTTCCTCGGACACCATCGGCCTGACAGCATTCCTATTTGGCACGGGTACCGGCAGAGGTCCCGAGCAGACGGTCGGTGACAGGGCCGGATTTTTGAATTAGGTGATTGGGGCCGACTGAATGGCATTCATTAACTACTGATGGAGCACCTGTGCAGAGTAGGGATCAGCTGGAGAAGTGGACTATGAAACCCCTCTGGAGAGAGAGAGGAGAGGCTGCATGCCAACTCTGTGATCGAGGCCTGACTAAATGGCCAGTGATTGTATGCTCCAATCAGAACTAGTGTTTTTTTTTTTTATATATATTTTTTTTTTCCCAGATTTTTTATCCCATTTTATCCCCCATTAGTGCTAATTTTAATTTATTTATCCTGGTTGCTGCTCCACCCTCTGCCGATCTGGGAAGAGCCGAAACTGGCTCCATGCTTCCTCCGAGACATGGGCAGTTAGCCAGCTGCTTCTTTTCACCTGACAGGGGAAGCTTCACCGGTAGGACATAGCACGTGGGAGGATCACGCTATTCCAATGAGTTCCCCTCCCTCTGAACAGGCGCCCCTAACGACCAGAGGAGGCACCACATTAGCAACCAGGATATTACATGTTTTGGTGAAGGGGGTTCCTATATGAAGGAGACCCCCAGAGGGCATGCGGAGAACATGCAAACTCCACACAGAAAGGCCCTTTTGACCACCCCACCCGGGCGGTGGGCCCTCGAGGACATGCGGACGGGCACGCACTCCTTCAACGCTCACAGCGTCCCAGGTGGGAATCGAACCCAGGACTGTGAGGTGACAGCGCTTACCACTGCGCCACCGTGCCCCTCATCTCAAGATATCTGAATGAGAAATGGCTTCTATGGGTCCCCACACGTCTCCTCTTTACAGACATGCCCACTTTATGTTAATCCAATGCAGGTTTTTTGCAAATACCACTGTGTGTTTTGTTTTTGCATGCAGTATAAATGTGTTATTTTCGCCTGTCCTATTTGAATATTTCTGGATACTGGAGTCCCTTAAACAGTCTTGGAATTGCATAAATTTGGATATGACTGGAAAGCTGCTGAAACTCTTGTGGATTCAATTCGCCCAATTGTATTAATGTGTGATGATGATGTTAGTCCCCATTGTAGCCATTTCATTGCCGTGAGAGCATTTTTTTAACTCAACCTCACCATATGACCTATTGTGACCTCTAGGATAATCACAGCCTCATGAAACTTTACGACCCTAAACTAGAGACCTATAGGCTTTCAGGGGACGTATGGCTTTCCAAGGTATATTGACATTAAGGGGGTCTCTGAAGAATTTCCAGAACCCAATCACAGAAAAATTAAATTCTTATAGAAATTTCCAAATGACCAAAGTGTTTGCTACATCCCGGCATGCTTTTTATGGTGTTCCCCAAGATCTTGGTGTCTGAATGTCGTATTTTGAAGGGATTTCTGACCTTTTTTTAATCAATTCTAGAGAGGTCAAAATGGTTCAATCTTGCACGATAAATGGTATCAACCCAAAAATTGCTGCAACAACTTATGAGAGGATGGGGATGGCCATCATATAAGTTCCATCATAATGTTCTATTATGTGTACAAGTAAGGGCTTAGAATCTAGTAGAAGAGGTACTGGCTGATTGATGATTGGCTGATTGTGAGTTAGAGGCGCGACCATAAACCAGTTAATTTATTTTTCCATGTGAACGATCTATTTAAATTCTGACCTTAATCTCAGATTTCTGAGAATAAAGTTAAAATTTTGACCTGGCTGGGACTGGTCTACATCTTTCCTAAATGCTGCCACCCTAGCGTGGGTGGAAAAACCTTGCTCTGAGTCTTTCGGCTATGGGCAGAAGACCCGGAACCAAAGTGCTGTACTCCAGGAAAATATTCCGCTCAATTCTTACGTTCTGTTCAGACGTTATGTTATGGATGTTTCTTCAAGTACTTCTTTGAATACTTAGTTTGGTATGTGTCCATGCTTCTTACTCGTAGCGACTGGCGAGTTTAGGCTGCCTACTGCTGCATTTCTATGGGGGGAACGAAAACACTGCGGACCATCGGAAGACGGGCGGGTCTTCTTCTGTCTTCCTGCCTGACAGTAACGCGTACCAGGCTGTGACGGAGGTTACTGCCACCCCAGTCAAAATGGCCTGGACACGCCGCTGCACCACACCACACCACACCACACCACACCCACTGTCATTTGGAATTCAGTGATGAATCAAAGTGACTTATACCGAACTTTAACTCTAAAGATGAGCTAAGTTAATTGGCCTTTTCCACAGCAGCCATTTTGTGTCTAAAAGGCGGGTAAACACAGGTGCAAGCAAGGGGTTTCCAGCTTCCAATCCATTTAGGACCTAAATTTTAGGTGTTCCAGTGCTGTGGCCCTCATTCATGTTTTGGTTGCACCTGTGTTTACCCTGCCTTTTAGACACAAAATGGCTGCTGTGAAAAACGC
>NC_139636.1:28183453-28190953 GCF_964638095.1 Poromitra crassiceps
AGGGAATGGGTTGAGTCCTTGCGCAGCTCACGTGAGATGGGGGGTTTCCCAGAACCGCAACTCCACCTGCTATTGGTCCGTGATCGGCAAGCTACGCGATCACTGGACAGGCGATCTGTCAATCACCCCCTTTTCTCTCATCTATTTTACTCCAAACGGGCGAGTTATATAAAAAAAATGACCCCCCCTACACAGTTGTTATGAAAAGGTGAAATTAGCTATATAGACCAAAACCGTGTTTTGCCCCCGGCCTGGCCTGACTGGAAAGATGTTTAATCCTGTTACAAAGTCAGGCATTTTAACATGGGCAGAATGCCTACTGCCCCTGACGCCTAGTGGCCATTCGAGGAACTACATCTTTTCAATTCACTTCCGCGTCATCAGAGGGAAGCCGGGGGGGGGGCTTTACTACCAGTATAGGGTAGTAAAAGAATAGTTTAGTAACAGTATATGGTAGACTCGAGGCTGTTGTGTGGTGGTCCTACCCCCTGGTCCAGGCAGGCTTGCCGGTCAAAGGGGGGGCAGGTAGTCACTTGACCCTGCAGGACCAGATCTCCTTTTCTGGTTACACCACAGGTATACAGGCTGCAACCGTCCTCACGAGTGGTGTTCACCTAGGGGGAGAGAGAGAGAGAGAGAGGGAGAGAGAGAGAGAGAGAGAGAGAGAGAGATGTGGTGTGTCTATATAGAGTGCCCAAGTTTCACCATTTCAAGATTGCTACAAGGTGAAACGTCTGCTATCTGCTTCTTCAGCTTCACTCTGGATGTTTTTTGTGATACTCTACTGATGCCCTGCCCGCCTCCACAGGGATGCCAGAGTGCTGATTCAGTGTTTTTTCTCAAGGACACTTGAGCAGAGCGGATGCTTGTATCACAGGGAGTGAACCCATCTCCCTTATCACCGCCCTGCTGCCCAAGTGAATTAAATACAAATACAAAGTTTTCAGCTCAGTTTATTTATGTAGCACTTTAAGAAACAAAGCAAGTTTGTACCAAAGTGCTTCACAGAAATTGGCTATAAAAGAACAGAATAAAAAAGCCTGACTTTTTTCTTGCAACAGTGAATGTATGAGTAATGTGTGTGTGTGTGTGTGTGTGTGTGTGTGTGTGTGTGTGTGTGTGTGAGTGTGTGTGTGTGTGTGTGTGTGTGTGTGTGTGTGTGTGTGTGTGTGTGTGTGTGTGTGTGTGTGTGTGTGTGTGAGTGAGACATGGTTTATAAGCGAGTTTATCAGCATCTTTCCTGCAGTGCACTGACTGACCTGCAGAGTGATGGTCTGTCCGTCTGGCCTTGGTATGATGCAGGCAGTGGGAACACAGCGAGCGCAGCAGACGCCTGGCTGCTCCTGCTCCAGCGTGTAGCCCTGAACACAGTGTGCATTCATTCACTTTGTATACAAAGACATCCACTAAACATACAAACATGCCTGGACCATTTTGAGATAAAAAAAAAAAAATCAAAATGGCGATAAAACGACAGTATTTACCTCTGTGGAATCACAGAGAATGACGTGGTCGCAATGTTGTGATGGGTAGGGTGGGAATGAAGCTTTGGAATGATGGAAGATGATGATGATGATGATGATGATGACGATGATGATGACGATGACGATGATGACGATGACGATGATGTGCGAGTCATTATTGCTAAAGGATAACGGTTACCTCGGGGCAGGTGGCACAGGTTGTTCTCTTACAGGCCAGTTTGTATTTCTTCACAGCCCCATTTTCCACCTGACACTCACAATGAGTACACACGTCCACCATCAGCTGCTCCCCTGCCTGCAGGCGTGCACGCGCACACGCACACACACACACACACGCGCACGCACACACACACGCGCGCGCGCACACACACACACGCACGCACGCACGCACGCACACACACACACACACACACACACACACACACACACACAGATTGAGATGGGTCACTTGAAAGGAATATATACATAGTGTGCACATGTGCAAGATCAGTAGTAGCATAGTAGCATGCTGGTTGACTTACTCCAATCACAGTGTGGTTGAGCACGCAGGCGTCCATAGGAGCTGTAGAGAGAATAGCCCAAACAAGATTATGGATCATTCTATTATCATGCATTAAACAGTACATTTTCTCAGGTCGGGTCAGGTCAGGCACATTGGCAGTATGCCTGACACCAATACCCGAGAGTCCTCTGCTGGCTAGAAGCTGAAGCTGCAGTTTGGTATGCATACAGACTAGTAGGTGAGCTGTGAGGAAATTCTCTCTTAGGGTGCTTTCACACCGGGGGCCGGGGAGCGGAACCGAACACACTTGTGCCCAAATTGACCCCAGGTGCGGTTCGTGTGTGAACATTGCGTTCCATGCCCGCCCGGGCGCGGAACGGAACGGGGAACCATGACAGGGTCCACTTGGTCTGGGGGAGACGCTTTGGCGTGCCTGGGGACGGAACACTTGCGAATGTGAACGCCAACCGTACTGAACCACGTAGACAACACACGGGCGAGGATACACTCCAGGCGTAGTTGATGACGCAAGTGTACTCTGCAAGCGTTCCGTTCCATTCCCGGGCACGGAGGACATTTTGTAATGTGAAAGCTGACCAGCGGGGGAGAGGGGATGGGGGAACATCGTACTCGGTCAAAGAACAAAATGGAATGAAAGCAATCATTCCCAGTGAGAAAGCACCCTAAGTGTGCAGGGCACGGCAGCAGAGCGAATGCTTGCTGACACCGTCTTGAACCCGGGAAAGAGAAGTCTCCCTCTTTGCAGCCACCTGTTGGGGCAGCTGCATCAGAGCCGGCGAATTTCTGTGTTGATACCGGGAATAAATAAAATACTCTATCTATCTATCTATCTATCTATCTATCTATCTATCTATCTATCTATCTATCTATCTATCTATCTATCTATCTATCTATCTATCTATCTACCTACCACCCTGCTGTGCCAAACGATATGAATTTGCTTGCACTACATGTGTTTTTTGTGTATGTCTGTTTACCACACTGGCAGCGGGGGCAGCAGTCTGACATGTCGCAGCGTAACTCGGTTCCCAGGGGGCAGGTGGGCATGTCCATCGCAGAGCAGCTGATGTTGGACGTGGAGATGAACACCTCACCGATCACCCTCACACACTCATGTAACACACATTTCTCCTCTGGAGACTGCCACCTCTCACCCACCTAGAGACACAGACACAGACATGATTTAAGATGACTAGAGAGAAGGGGAAGTTCATGCATTATTCATTATTCATTAGTTCCAATGTTGTTATTTTATGCATATGTGTGAATAAAAAACTCAAACTCAAAAAAAACTCAAACTCAAGTAAGCCAATCATTTGTCATTTTTTTGTACTTGTAACCAGCATGCCACTGCTTGAGGTTTGATTGTTATTTGAAAAGGCATTAAGAATAAGTTGTGTATGAATAAATACAACTCATGGGGGGGGGGGGTTTGTTGGCATGCAATGACCGCCACATACTGTACTTTAGACAATCACAGCAAATGAATAACGAGTAATAATTAAAGGAACACTCCGCCCATTTTCAACCAGCTTTGTATCATTAGAACATCAGTAGTATATCAGAAAACTGTAAACTGTTTTGAAGTCTGTCATTTAATTTGACAGTTATTGAGTGTTAAAGTGTGGACCAGTGACATCACTGGTCCACACAAGCTGGTTGAAAATGGGCGGAGTGTTCCTTTAATTGCAGATAATATCTGCAATGAATTCATATTTGATTCAGGCCCGGTGTGTGATGGCCTCTCACACACACATACATGTCTGATGCGTCCCCCTATCTGTGTGTCCCCTCGCATCTCTCCTTCTGACTCCACACAGCTGTTCTTCACACACTTCCCACAGCACTCTCCTTTTGATGGAGTGTATGAGGAGCCCTGAAACATAAGACAAATATGAATATACTCCCATTCATAGAAGTAGGATCAGTGTGTGTGTGTGTGTGTGTGTGTGTGTGTGTGTGTGTGTGTGTGTGTGTGTGTGTGTGTATGTGTGTGTCTCACCAGGGGACAGTTCCGGTCACAGACAGGTGGGGTACACTGAACGACGTGCAGCGATGTCTGCTCGTCCTGTAGCTGGGTGCAGCTGCACTTCTGACACGCTTCTTCCCATTCGTTCCCCACTGGGTACACCACGCTCCCAACCACACACACCTGGACACACACAAACACACACACACACACACACACACACACACACACACATTAATGACACCGGTTAGTGCCGCACAAAATGGAAGCTGTGGTAACATGCTCTCAAATATACACACACACACACACCTTGTCTGGCCGGCAGTTGGTCTCTGTGCAGCCACAGTCATTGGTAGAGGAGGACGTGATGAACCCAGACGGGCAGGACTGGGTTGAGTTCTGGCAGTCACACACACATTCAAACACGTCACAACACCCGGTCTTTTTGAGTGACATCCGGCGATGGGCGGGACAAGCGGCAGGCGGAGCTTGCAGAGCACACTCTTCCTTTTTACACACTGAGAGAGAGAAGAGACAAAGAGAAGAAAGCAGAAGAAATGAAAGAAAGAAGACATCATATGGATGCATGGTCTCATTGGGGGTCTGTCTGTCTGTCTGTCTGTCTGTGTGTGTGTGTGTGTGTGTGTGTATGCAGGAGTCAAACATCTCATACAGAATGCTCACCACACTCGTGTATGGGCTGACACTCCCCGGGGTTCTTCAGGACCACAGTCTGGCCGTCTTGACAGCGGGGCACTTCAGGCAGGTCGCAGCTCACCAGATCACACACTAAAAAGTCACAGTGTCACAGTCTGCTGTACTGGGCATATAGTAGCAGGTACTTTAGGGTACTGTCTCACTTATTGGCAATGCGTTGTGAATGGCAAACAACAACAACAACAGCAACAACAGCAACAAAACATGTAGATAAAAGGGGCACTCATATTTGAATGAGGTCTTCCCTGAGGATCTGATCATGTAAACATAAACCATAATGATAGATATTTTGTACGCACCACACTCATACTCAGGGCAGCACCTGGACTCTCTCTTCTTCTGCAGGATCTCACAGGGTCCACACACTGGAGCTAGATACACACACGCACGCACGCACACGCGCACACACACGCATGCAGACACACACACACACACACACACACACACACACACACACACACACACACACACACACACACACACACACACAATAGATGCTTATAAAGGTTGTTATGTCAACCAGGAAAAAACAGTGCAAACGCTATAAACATAAGCAGCAATCTCAGTAGGATGACTTGCCTTTGGCATCGTTGCAGGGCCGGGCTGTGCAGTTGATGTGTTGCTGGTCCAAACACATGCAAATCAAACATGGGTTCTCATCTGGTACCCAGCTCTGCATATACTGTACGGACAAATACAAACCACATTCCTTTACATTGCACTATTTAGTCATGTTAGAAAATAAACACTAGAGGGCAGTCACAGCACACACAGCACACTCATTAGGACTTCAAGAAATGGCTGCATGATCTAACTTCATCAACATCCGTTTTGTAAGAAGTTGCCTTTTGATTCTGCCTCATTCCCTCACAGGCTCAGACATCAGACACACACATGTCTTTGTCTTTGTGTCTTACTGCGTGTGTGTGTCCCTGCTGGTCCACACACTGGCTGCATGCGTCTGGTGACACACACTCCCCGCGATGCAAAAGCGTCCCCCCGGGACAGAAGCAGCCCTCCGTGGGCGTGTCCATACAGGATGACTCGTTACCCCTGGCAACCGTCCAGTCGCCTGGCAACGCGCGTATGCTACCACAGTCCTCCACACACCCTGTCCGACATGCATCATACTCCATGGAGCTGGGGCACTGTATCGCTGCAACACACAGAACAGGCTAAAAGTTTGGCTCTGGGCTGTCAAACCTGTCCACTATTCACGACTTGCACGGGATGTTTGTTTTTGTTATGGCGGCCATCTTGATGGCCGAATGCAGCACATAGCCTCCCTGTTTTTACAATGTAAGTCTATGGGAGGGGGACTGTCTCCCTGGCCGACTGGTTAGCGTGTTCGACTTTGGTATGAGAGAAGGCGATGACCCGGGTTCGATTCCCCCTACATAAATACAATGGTCCAGTAAAGCAAAGGGGAGGTAGTGTAACCGGTAGCGAGCACACTCAGAACAAGGATAAAAACTCACTCGGCTGCAAGGCACGGCAAAGAGCCTCGTCGAAGTATAAGGAGTGCATTCTGGAATTGCCATTGGAATTGTCACACACAAAAAAGTCTATGGGAGGAATGTTAAAAACCATGCCCTCTTTGATCTCGAACTACTCTTTCAGGCTTTAAGCTAGACACTCCATTCAAACTTGAAACAGGTCACTCGTTTAGTACATTATTAATGTTAGTCAGCTTTTTTGCGACCTTTTGTACTATTTGAGAAATTGCAGTTTAAGATGTATACTTTTTTCAACCTTTATAATGGGAGCTTATGGAGCCAAGCTAGAGCAGTGATGTCATAATTCACTCTAGCTGACTGTACAGGCTGTCTGTATGTTCTCTGTTTCAATTTTTGTACCACTGATGATGTGATAGGCATTTGTGACATCACTGATGATGTCATAGGCATTGTGACATCATCAGTGATTCATAACAGCAAAATCATCTTATGACATCATAGGCCCTTTATATAAAAGTGAGCAAGTGGGCTCTGTCTGTTTCAATTTTTGTCACACTAATGATATCACAATCCCTATGGCATCATCAGTGCCTATGACATCATCAGTGATAAGATATTTTCGTCACTAATGATGTCACTGATGACAGCACTGATGATGTCACAATGCAAAGTTGAGCAATTGTGCTCAGAGGAGTGCGTAGGCAGAGACGAGCTCACACACAACTGACTAATGCATGCTAATAGAGCAGGCGAGGCCACGCGGCAGCCGAGGTGCGGGCGAGGCCGTGTAGCGGCCGAGCTGCGTATGCGAGCTGCAGGGCGGAGCGAGGCCGCGTAGTGAGCCCGTGCAGAGGGCGAGCCTAGGAATCGAGCGCACGTAGCGCGCGAGATAATACATCAAACCCTTCAGCTAATTCTGCTCTCACTCACAATGTCAAAATATGAGCGATGTGATGTATAGTTTTTGAGATATTGACGTTTGTCTATTTCCAATTGCGCATCAAATTGGGCATCAAGATGGCGGCCACAACAAAAACCTTTGCACGACGCAAGTCATGAATTCCAACTGAAATGAAACGGACACGCGTCCTCACATCAAACACTGACTTACGGCAAAGATGAAGGCTCCTCCAGGCCACACACACGCCTCTCTGTCTGCAGAGGAGTGAGTAGGCAGCGATGAGCTCACACACAACCGACTCGTCACAGGCCTGCTCACACTTGGAGATGAGCATCTCGATGGGGATGTGCGCGTGGCACGGCTTAAACACCTCCGAACGTAGGGCCTGACACCCCAGTGCTGCCCCGTTCAAGCACTGAGGCTGAGGGGCTCTCGGTAGACACACACCA
>NC_139636.1:28193453-28223453 GCF_964638095.1 Poromitra crassiceps
ATAGGGAACACTGACACACCTGAGAGGAAAGAGGTCACTGGTCGTAGCTTGGTCCCACCCCGATGGGGAACACTGACACACCTGAGAGGAAAGAGGTCACTTTAGCTTGGTCCCACCCCGATGGGGAACACTGACACACCTGAGAGGAAGAGGTCACTTCAACCCCCTGCCTTGACTCAAAGAAACCACCACCCCAGATCTACGACAGAGGAAGACGAGGGGGACAAGAAGGACCAGGAGGACACCCGCTGGTCTGAACTGTAGCAGGAGAGGAGTGTGTCCCGTGTTTAAAGTCCCTGTAAAGCCAATCCTGAGTTTTGTTTCTAAACCCATTTCATATACACATTAGAAATGACACGCTGAAAATATGTGAAAAGACTTTGAAACATGTAGTGCTGAATTGTGTGTTAAACTGTATTTCACCATTTTTATGTTGAGGATTTTTTTTGGGAGGGCAGGCCCATACAGTCTCTATGGGCGGGCCTTAAGTGGTGACTATACTTAGCATGGTCCCAGGCCCTCAACCCCTAACACTATATAAAAACTAAACCCTTGAGCACCACTGGGGAGAGTTTCATAGCAGAGAATACTGCTTTTTTCCCCCATCATTTTGAAACCTAATTTTACTTGGTGACATTTGTAATCGTTGATACTGGGTGGTTAATAATACATGGTCATGAAGGATGGGTCATGAACAAAATACAAGATTGCGGATACAAGCGGCAGAAATGGGTTTTCTCAGGAAGGTGGCTGGCATCTCCCTTCGGGAGAAGGTGAGAAGCTCAGTCATCTGTGAGGGACTCGGAGTAGAGCGGCTGCTCCTTTGCATAGAAAGGAGCCAGTTGAGGTGGTTCTGGTATCTGGTAAGGATGCCACCTGGTCGCCTCCCTATGGAGGTGTTCCAGGCACGTCCAGCTGGGAGGAGACCACGGGGCAGGCCGAGGGCTAAGTGGAGAGATGATATCTCCACGTTGGCCTGGGAACACGTCGGGATGCCCCAGTCAGAGCTGGCTAATGTGGGCAGGGAAAGGGAAGTTTGGGGTGCCCTGCTGGAACTGCTACATCTGCCACCCGACCCCGGATAAGCGGTTGAAGATGGATGGATGGTTAATAATACATGTTTCTGTGGTGTGACAACAACAAACTCAAAAGACATATTTATTTTTGCTTTACACTGAACTTAACCGTGTCAGCTCAGCAACGGCTTACCTACTGCCAGTGCCTCATTAGCTGCTTTGTGGACATCATCAGTTGACCTGTGAGTTACCAGCATCACTACTACCTTGGCCACACCTGCTCTTCCACCACTGGCTGCTGAGATGGCTGTCTGAACAGCGAATCGTAGTGCAGAGCCTGGACAGACAGAACAGAGTGTGAGGAGAGCAGTGTGTGTGTGTGTGCGTGTGTGTGTGTGTGTGTGTGTGTGTGTGTGTGTGTGTGCGTGTGCGTGTGTGTGTGTGTGTGTGTGTGCGTGCGTGCGCGTGCACGCTTGTAGGTGTGTAAACCCTACCTAGTGCAGGGGCAGCAGTGGCTCTGCTGTGCGTGCTCTCCACCAGGTCCAGGAGGTGTGTTTTGCTCTGTTCGTCCTTCCAGGTGACCTCTGCTTTGCTACTGTCTCCATACTGAACCACGCTCACCTGGGTGCCATTCTGCCCTGCACAGAAAAAATGATAATCGTCTAATGGTGGAAATCTGAGATCTGGATCACTACTAACATTCTAATCAATTGTTCCTTATCTGTCCAACAAATTTCATGGAAATCTGTGATCCTGCTGACAAGACAGACAGATAAACAGGGTTAGAAAAGCAACCATCTTATGTTGGAGTGGAGGTAATAACAATAGGAAAGCCGAGTGGACTGCCCACTCGCTCAAAATGATGTAAGGGCTGGAAGGCCTTACCTATGTCAGCATTGTTGATGAAGGCTTTGACAAATTCCTTCATATCCTCAAACTGTCCACCAGCGCTCAACAGGAACAACACGTCCAAGGGCTTCTTGCATGGCACTATTCAAAGATATATTCACAAATGAATATGAACTCTGGGGCTGATTGTCGGCCGAATGACTGAAATGCGAGCGTCTGCTGTACCTGAGGGTGGCAGGGTGGAAAGCGGGGCCAGTGTCGAGAGGACGGGGGGTGGCAGTGTCGGGGAGCGGGGCGTGAGCGTGATGTTGACGACCCATTGGACCAGGGATGTCAGATTATTGTAGTGGTCTACCAGAATAGGTCGCTGCGGGGAGCTGAGTGGTAGCAGGTCAATCTCCCGAACTGTTTGGCCAACTCCGATGGGAAAGATGCGCCATGGTACGCTTGTAGTTGTTGGGCGTGACACAGTATCGGTAGGCGGATTCTCCGTCACGAGGAAGACCAGCTGAGGAGGGGTGGGACCCGCGGGAGGCCGCACTGTCGCCATTTCCTGGAAGGTGGTGGTGATGGCGGCGCCGGTGTTCGTCTTACTGCCGCCTCTCCAACGAATCTCCCTCAATCGCTGCAGCAGCAGGACCCTCTGCCGCCGGACCTCCCAGCGACTGATCTCCACAGTGACCGTCACGGAGTACTGGATCACGGTGATACGAATAAACTCCTCCTCCTCTGTCAGCCGTGTGATCACTTCCTCCAGGAAGTGGAGGGACTGGTTGAAGTTGACCTGGCCAACGGCATCAGAGCCTTCCAGGATAAATGTCACGTCTTTGGTCGGAGAGATGGATTTGGTGACTGTAGTAGACGCCGAGGTGGGAGTAGGGGTGTTGGGGCGATGCGGTGTGGAGTTAGGCTCCAGGCCGGGCGTCTGGATAGTGGTGGTTGTGCCCTGGCTAGGTTTACCCTGTGTCGTCTTCGGCGGTGGCGGCTTTGGCAACTCGGGCTCCTGCCCCAAGGTGCAGAGATAGTCTGTCAGCTCCAAGAGACGATCGGGCAGCTCCCGCGTGCTGCTCAGCACATAAGCCCTGTTCTCTGGGTTGGCTTTAGTGATTTCGTTAATCTGTCCCATGTTTACCCCGGGACCCAGGGCCACTGTCAGGGTGGTGATGGTCTTCTTGCGCAGCATCTTGGTGGTGGCACGGATGGAGCGAGGGTTGGTACTGGCGGTCAGGATGATGGCCACGCGGCCGGCGTGCTCGCGCTTGTTCTTATCGTAGATGTTGATCGCCAGATATTTCACAGCCTCGTCCAGGAAGGCTGCATCTCCTCCTGTGTAATGCAGCTCACCCACAGTCTTCTTAAAGAGCCACTTCTGAACCTACAGGCAGACATGGACGAGAGAAGGGGGAGATACAGGGCAGGGCAGGGATCAAGCACATTGGTATATAGACCGTGACATTCAATGTGTCAGCAAAGTGGCTTATTTCAGCAGAAAATTGGATCGATAAAGTATTATTCGACAGAATGCTTATCGCAGCACTACGTATTTGTGCACGATTGCATGCATGCGTGCGTGTGTGGCTAATCTACGTGTCTAAGCTTACCTGCAGGTCATAGGTTTTGACTCCAGAGTGGAAGAGCAGCACCGTGGCTCGAGTGTGAGCCGAGCCCATCCGGAAGCGTTCCACCACCCCCAGGATGAACCTTTTGGTGGCCTGGAACTCGTCCTCGGCCAGCGCTGCTGAGCCGTCCAGTAGGAAAGCCAGATCCATGGCGCGGTCACAGGTGCCCTCGGGCATCGCGGTGGAGAAGGGCGGGGCAGTCGGCGTGGTGAGGGCGGGGCTCGGAGTGGGAGTGGTGAACATGTCCGAGGAGGTACAAACCTCACAGCTCAGGGTGTTGTTCTCACAGTGACTACAGTGAACAAACACACACACACACACACAGACACACAGACACAGACACACAGACACACACACAGACACACACACACACACACACACACACACACACACACACACACACACACACACACACACACACACACACACACACACACACACACACACAAATGCAGAAAAAATCTAATTACAAAAGCACACATAGCCAATCATACATATCAAAAGCTGTTGCTAAGAGAATGATAGACAGTATATGAGTGCTCTAATATACAGCATTACCATATTTTGCAGTGCTCGGGGTCATCGTGGTTGAGGATGACCTTGTTGCCGTGGGAGATTCTCTGACCATCGTGTATACACACCTGACACCGGGAGGGCTCGACACAACGCATGGCCACCTCATCCAATAGCTGGCCTGAGGAATACAAGGCTAGGAGTTCAAGTCAACTCTGTGCAAGTATTATGTACAATAAATATGTGCATAACGTGAGTCTGATGAGTATGTGTCTGTCCCGGAGAGTATTTTGGACACCTGGGGGGCAGTAGGCATGGCAGCCTTCCACACACATGAGTTTACAGTGGAGTGGCTCTGGGTGCTGGCAAGTGACCGGACAGGCGGGGCTGCAGGTGTTGTACCTCCACTGGCACAGCTCCTCCCCACCTGAGCCTTTAGGGTTCAGCTCCTCACAGCTCATCGCTAAGAAACACACACAAATAGATTGAGATGAATATAATGCTTTCTCGAAGACTACTTTCAACCAAATTGCATTATGCTGTGTCCTGCTGCATAAACAAGTATTCTGGAAATGATGAAAAACAGATGCATTGATGTCATTTAGAATGCATTTTGCAGTAGCATTACACATTTGACACATAACAATATCACTCGTTGTTACGCTATGTGTAGAAGCAAAGACACAAGGCCTTACTTTGAGTGAGAAGCCACACCGTGTTGTTACAACTGAACCCCCAAGCGCAATACAATGGAACCTGTGACTTGACAAACTTTCAGAAGGAAACAAAAAACACGTGGGGGAATAAAATCGAGTTTTAGATTCCCCCCCACGTCTTTATTTTTGTTTTTGCTCCAAGTGAAACGTTTTATGGTCACCTACGATTCAGAAGGTCACGGGTTGGCTTGGTTCCAGCCTTAAAACTAGTTACGTAAGGATTTTTCTAAATGTCTGTGGAGAAAATGAAGGGGAAACTCGCTTGCGGGGGGCAAGAGACGTCACGTGACTGTGCTATTAGTGGTCAACAGGAAACAGGGGAGGAGTAGAGCTACATGAGAACTGCATACTTTATGTGTTTTATTTCAAGTACTTGGCAAAAATGTGTATCTTTTACTTCTGTGCTTGAGACTTAATTCTTTAATAAGGATCGTGTGTGTGTGTGTGTGTGTGTGTGTGTGTGTGTGTGTGTGTGTGTGTGTGTGTGTGTGTGTGCGTTTTATAGACTTTGCGCACCCCATGTGTTTTTCACAGTTCATGAGACACTGTCAAACTTGGCCCAGCTGCCATGACACATTTTCAAAACCTGGGAAACAATGTCAGCTGTATACAGACTCAAGTCTGGGAGAATTGAAAGAAACAGCTTTCTGCTGGACACTGATAATATGATGATGCTGACATATGAAAAGTATGAGAGATTTGAAAGAAACAGCTTTCTGCTGGACACTGATAATATGATGATGCTGACATATGAAAAGTATGAGAGATTTGAAAGAAGCAGCTTTCTACTGGACACTGATAATATGATGATGCTGACATATGAAAAGTATGAGAGGACTTCCGGGCTAGCGAGGCAGGAGATGGCAGCATAGAAATTGTGCTCCCGACACTTTGAGTTGAGAAAAGCCCAATGTAACCCGAAGTAGCAATAATTTTTTTGATATATTGATTTAAGATAGTGGGCATTGTGAATGGCTAATAGAGGCGGAAGGAAAAAACAAAGCAAGACCAAGACGGCAATGAAGGACGTTGTAGGCGAGCGTGGACAAGCTTCTCCAGCTAACGAGGGTAGCAGCGTGGTGGCTAACAACGAAGCTAGCGACATGGAGAGAGAACAAACAGGCAACGTGGATCTGAGCCTCATACTCAAGGAACTGAGGGAATTCAGGAAAGACAACGGTCAACAGATGAAAGAGATTCAAGACGATATAAAGAAAACCAACACGAGAATTGGGGAGGCGGAAGTGAGGATTGTTGCGGCAGAAACCCGATTACAAACAACGGAGGAAGCGGTAACGGAGCTAATGAAACTTCAGATACACCTGGATGCTAAACTGACAGATTTGGAGAGCCGCTCCAGAAGGGAGAATATCAGAATCCATGGGCTTAAAGAGGGAGCGGAGGAGAACTCTCCGTCAATGGTTGCATATGTAGAGAGCCTGCTACGGGAAAAGCTGGAGCTCCCTCCAACGTTTGATCTACGAGTAGAAAGAGCACACCGCGCCTTGATGCCAAAGCCGCCCACGGAGGCCTCTCCAAGGTCCATCGTAGCCAAAATGTCAAGCTTCAGGATGAAGGAAGACGTGCTGAGAATGGCGTGGCAGAAAAGAGGATTCGAACACCTCGGAAGAAGAGTAAATCTCGACCATGATTATGCACCGGATGTATTGAATAAACGAAGGGAATATAACGAAGCGAAATCGGTGTTAAAGGAGAAGAAGATAAGATTCCAAACACCGTTTCCAGCCAGGCTTAGAGTTTTCTATGAAGAAGGGACTGTGCTGTACGGTTCGGCGGAGGAAGCGACAGGAGACATGTCAAAGAGGGGAATGACAGTGACGGTGATTAAGCACCCGGACTCTCTGTTGGAGCAGATCCAGCGTTTTACGTGGCGCACGGGCAGGAGAACGGGAAACAGGGAAGGAGCGCCAGGCAAGACGTCCGACTTCAGAGACAGGCTGAAGGGGTTCAGACGCCAGGAGAAGTAATGACGGTAACGTCACGTGACTGGGAGGAGTAAAGCCACGTGTGTTTGTATGTTTTTTCAAAGGAGGAAGGGGTGAGTTTTTCTTTTCAAAATAAGAGGGAAGGAGAAAAGGGGATGCCGTATTCAAGCAAGAGAGGACATTATGTAAATATAATTTGTATATTAGTAGATTGTGGATTATTGGTCAATCACGACAAATGTTATAGTGGTTAAAGTCGGGGGTTGTTTCTTAGCCATAGTGGAGGGAATACCAACACGGACAGAGAGATGGTAACACATGAAGGCCCTCTCCTACTTAGGAGGAGAGGCTCTCCCTCAAAGCCCACTTTCCATCTGGGTTTATACAGGGTCACAATGGAGACCCCACAATTGGAAGTCTATGTTTCATTCTTTTTTGTTTATATTATGTTCAGGCCCGTGCGTGGGCCGAGGTTTTGGTTGCTGCTGTTCTGCGCAGCTGTTGGGGTGTTGCCTTGGATGGGATTTATTTGCTACTCGTATTATGGGGGATACTCATACTTGAAACTAAATGCAGGCAGTTAAAATAGTAAGTTATAATGTGAATGGTCTACTCAATCCAATCAAAAGAAGCAAAATATTATCCAAACTGAAGAGAGATAAAGTTGAAGTGGCTTACTTGCAGGAAACTCACCTTACAGATATAGAACATGCGAAATTGACTAGAATGGGCTTTAAATATCAGTTTTCATCATCATACTCGGCTGGACATCGGAGGGGAGTGGCGATACTAATCTCAAATAAAAGTAATTTTGAACTCACATTTGAAAAGAGAGATAAGGAAGGGAGATATGTTTTGATAAGAGGAAATCTGGAGGGAACTTTGATAACTATGCTGAATGTATATGCTCCTCCGAATTCGGATTGGAGTTTCTTTAGACAATTATTCGACTTGATAATAACTGAAACCCAGGGAATATTGGTATGGGGAGGGGACCTGAATGTAAGATTGAACCCCAAACTTGACTCTTCAAATGCAAATATAACTCAGACTAAAGCGATTAACAGGAAAATTATTACTATGATGAAGGATATTGGGTTGGTAGATGTATGGAGAGAAGCAAATCCAACAGGGAGAGACTATACATATTACTCCAATCCACATACAGTGTATTCTAGGATAGATTACTTTTTACTTTTGGCAAAGATTTACACAGAGTGGTTGAATGTGACATAGGTATTATGGACCTATCAGACCATAGTCCTATATATTTAAAACTGGATTTGGAGAGGGATCAAAGGAATACCTTATGGAGGTTGAACACTTATATCTTGAACCATAAGAAAGACCAAATTGAGGCAGATATTAAGGAGTACTTGGCTCAGAATGATAATGGAGAGGTTTCACCTACAATACTCTGGGATGCATGTAAAGCGGTTCTAAGGGGTAAATTAATCAGCTATAGTTCCCATTTAAAGAAGTCTTGGCAAAAAAAGTTGGAGCATTTACAGTCAGAATTGAAACAGTTAGAACAGGAGCATAAGGCCACAACAGATCCAAAAATCAGAGAACAACTAAGGAAGAAGAAGAATGAAATAGATGAGCTTTATACGAAGGATATACAAAAAAAGTTGTTATTTACAAAACAGAAATATTATGAGGTGGGAGGTAGAGCCAGTAAGTTGCTGGCTTACAAATTGAAAAAGCAACAGGCTGAGAATTCAATTCATAAAATTAAAAGCCCAGTGACTAATCAGATACACCACAAATTAAAAGATATACAAATGTGTTTTGAATCCTTTTATAAGAAATTATATTCACAGCCTCATGTTGATAAAGTAAAGATGGAGGATTTCTTTAAGACAATTAGTCTCCCCAAATTAACAGATTCACAGAGTGATAGTCTGGTAGCTGAAATATCGGAGGATGAAATTAGTAAAGCTATAGCACATATCAAATCAAACAAGGCTCCGGGCCCAGACGGGTTCTCCTCTGAATGGTACAAGGTAATGAAGGTGCCATTGATCCCTATACTGAAATCTACCTTCAACTGGGTTCTTAAGAAGAGTGTTACCCCCCCCCTCCTGGAGGGAGGCAGTAATTTCACTGATCCCAAAGGAAGGGAAGGACAGACTTGAGTGTGGCAGCTTTAGACCTGTAAGTGTGTTGAATCAGGATTACAACATTTTTACACATATATTAGCAAAGAGAATGGAAGGACTTTTACCACAAATCATCAGTTTAGATCAGACAGGATTCGTCCGCCAAAGACAGACCCAAGATAGCATTAGAAGGACTCTACATGTAATTAGCCATATAACAGAAAATAAATTAGAAGCAGTACTGGTGGGTTTAGATGCCGAGAAGGCTTTTGATTGTGTGAACTGGTCTTTTCTATATAGGATTTTGGAAAAATTTGGCTTCCATGGCAACTTCATTAAAGCAATTCAAGCACTCTATGATAGACCAAGGGCAAGTATTAAGATAAATGGAGCAGTGTCCAACCCGTTTGTCTTGGAGAGGGGGACGAGACAAGGATGTCCAATTAGTCCTCTCCTGTTTGCAATTTTTATAGAGCCCCTGAGCCAATGGATTATACAGAATAAAAAAATTGAAGGGATAGTTATGAAAGGGGGGGAACAAAAAATTTCTTTATTTGCGGATGACGTGTTGGTGTATCTGTCCCGCCCGGAGCATTCGCTGGTTCAATTGTTCCCTCTTCTGGAGCAATATGGATCCTTCTCTGGATATAAATTGAATGTAGCTAAAACACAGGTTCTCAGCTTTAATTATAGCCCTTCTAAAAACATCAGGACAAAATTCCAGCTGGAATGGGAAGCGGAATATATAAGATATTTGGGAGTGAATATATCAAAAGACTTGTCAAAACTGTTTTCGCTTAATTTCCTTCCACTGAATCAGAGGATTAGGGAAGACTTAAAGAGATGGGATTTAATACCTTTTTTGAATTTTGGATCAAGAATAGAATCGATTAAAATGAATATCTTGCCGAGAGTGCTGTATCTCTTTCAGTCCTTGCCATTGGAAATATCGGATCAACAATTTCAAGAATGGGACAAAATTATATCGAGATTCATTTGGCAAGGACGTAGAGCTAGAATCAGATATCGGAGTTTACAGTTAGCCAAAAATAAGGGTGGAGTCGCACTCCCGTGTCTGAGATATTATTATACGGCAGCCCAAATAAGACCTCTGGCATGCTGGTGTAACTCAGAGTACTCTGCAAGGTGGAAGGAGATTGAGACGGCTAGGACAGAGAGATACCCAATTCAAGCGGTTTTGGGTGTAAAGGAATGGAGGAATGACCTAATGGAATTGGGGAATCCCTGGATTAGTCTGTCACTCAAAATGTGGAACAAGGCAATTGTACAATGCCAACTGAATGAAGCTGTTAGAGTCTTGAGATGGGTGGCGTTTGACCCAGAATTCACTCCCAGTAGAGTGGATGCGAGATTTAGGGGTTGGACTGATAAGGGCTTAACAGCTTACTGTACCTTTATTGAACAAGGGTCCATGAAAAGTTTTAGAAATCTGAAGATGCAACATGATGTGATTGATGAAGATTTTTTTAGGTTTTTTCAAATTAGGCATCATATAGAACAGCTACTGAGGGAAAATAAAGAAAAATTAAAGGACAATATTTTTTTACAAGTTTTTACAGAGGCATATGTTTCTTGCTCGAGTCAAAAAACCATCTCAAGACTCTACGGGGGTTTGCAACAAACAAAGGAAGGTACAGGGTATGTAAGACATAAATGGGAAAGGGATGGAGACATATATATAACTGATGAAGAGTGGGATAATTTATGTATGCTACAGTGGAGGACTTCAAGTTCAGCCTCATGGAGAGAATTCTGTTGGAAGGGCCTTATGAGATTCTTCATTACACCGGTACAGTCGAGACATTATACCAACTCTTCCATGTGCTGGAGACAGTGTGGGTCAGCAGAAGCCAACCATTATCATGTATTTTGGTCTTGTCCGGTATTAGCCCGATTCTGGGAGGAGATACATGGGGTGATGGAAAAGGTGTTTCATGGGGACATCCCATTTAAAATTGAAACCATGTACTTAGGTGCCCTATCATCAGAAAATGCTTCTTCTCCGGATGGGTACTTATTCAGGATTCTGAGTGCAGCGGGCAGGAAAGCAATTACTAGAAGGTGGCTAAGACCGGACAGACCCACAGTAGATGAATGGATTGATATAATTTACGAAATATATAAAATGGAGAGAATTACTTTTTCAATTAGACTGCAACAGGACAAGTTCATGAAAAGATGGGAAAGCTGGATAATGTACATCATAAATATTAGACCATCATTTGTGTAAACTGTAATAGCGTTTGTTTTTTCTGTCTGTATGCTGGATTGTTTTATTTCATCCCCCCGTAAGAAAAGGGGTTAGAGTAGTATGAAGGCACACCCCATTGCTCGGTTTCGAGCACTATAAAAATGTGGATTATTGATGTAAGTTATTGACATAGGATAGAACATTTGGGAGTAATGGTCAGTAACAGTATAAAAATGTAAGACAACATCATTATGTGAATTGACATCGGAATGATTGGGTAGGATGTTTGTACATGGTTGAGCATGATGAAAAGATGGATACAATGAGGAAAATGTGTGAAATGTATAATGGACCTGATAATTCTATAATAAAAAGAGAATTTCAAAAAAAAGAAAAGTATGAGAGATTTGAAAGAAGCAGCTTTCTGCTGGACACTGATAATATGATGATGCTGACATATGAAAAGTATGAGAGATTTGAAAGAAACGGCTTTCTGCTGGACACTGTTATGATGATGCTGACATATGAAAAGTATGAGAGAATTGAAAGAAGCAGCTTTCTGCAGGACACTGATAATATGATGATGCTGACATATGCTTGGGTGCATCGTAGGGGATTTCTTCACACTCACGGCAAAGGTCGTTGGACCTCCAGCTGATGGACACGCCCCTCTCTGAACAAGCCTGAGCGTAGGCTGCGATGACATCACAGAAACACACGCAGTCGCCCACCGACGTACAAGAGCACGCTGCCTCCACACACATGTCCACATAGGCCTCTGCATCCACCTAGAGACACATGACAAGTCACATGACCACGCTGCTGCCTCCACACACATGTCCCCATCCGCCTCTGCATCCACCTAGAGACACATGACAAGTCACGTGACACGAGTGTAACACTGTGTAACTTACCTGGCTGTTGCACTCCCTGAAGAGGGGGCCGGTGAGCACACGACACGACTGCTCCACTGTTACCAGCCTCACAAGGTTGTCGCTGCAGGGAGCGGACATCTACACACACACACACACACACACACGCACGCACGCACGCACGCACGCACACGCACATGCACACGCACACGCACACACACACACACACACAGACACAGACACACACACACACACACAAACAAGAAAAGTAGAATCCATATCTCTGTAGACAGAATATTGTGTCCCATGCTAATCGCATTAGAGTTAGTATTTAATATACCACCTAAGAGTTTACCTGTGTTACATCGGCACAGCTGGGTTTGACTTTCCAGGAGTTACCAAAGTGGGCGGAGTCCACCTCCAGCTGGTTGTTACTGCTCATCAAGTCGTTGTTGACGTTCCCGTCAAAGTTAGCACACAGGCCGCACACCCGCCCCTACACACAACAGGATGTATGCAACAATAAGGGGCAAACAGAAGCGTTGACCTACTGTATAATCCATACCTACAGTATGTGTTGTTGTTGTAAGGCAAATACTTGTGTGTCCTTGTAGTCAAGATAAACTCAGGTGAATGAAAGAACTGTACAGGTGTAATGAGGGCAAAGGTAGCACTGATAATAAATGAATACCCTGTATCCGGACGAGATGTGGACCAGGAGTCGAGTGCCCTTGTCCCAGCTGATGGAAATGTGCTTCCCCAGCAGCACGATGTAGAACTGACCAGAGCGGACGATCTCCACCTCTGAGCCTTGTAACACCGGCTTCCTCATCCTCACCTATAGGAGAGAGCGTTTGCAACACTGCATGTGTATGGCACACAGGGGTGGGAATAGTGGAGTAACTCACGATACGATACGGTCACGATACTTGGCCCTCGATAACGATATTATCACGATACAGCGATTCTGCGATAATCGATATATTGGAAGAAATTTAACCTACGATACATCACGATATCTGTGTAACTGAAGAGAAAAAAATACCCCTAAAAGGCAAGAAGCAGGTATTGTGTATTTATTAGCAGAATTGACATGAACTCTCTCAGAGTTCACTCACTCACTCATACCATTTTCGATACCACGGAGGAAAAGTTACACATTAAGTCTTTTTATTATTATTAAAACAAGAAAACCTATATAACCTACCTACCTATATAATTTCTAAAAGTAGATATTAATGATCAAACATTTCCATTCATGTAGCCTACAGTATTTATGTTTTTGTTTCAACTACAAACATAAATAAACGTCAACTTGAAACGATGTTTCAACTACCACACACAGCATAATATTTTAGCCTGTTTATTAAAAAAAAAAAAAAAACATATTGATACTTGGTGCCAGTGTATCGATAACGTATCGCAAGTGGAAATATCGCGATACCGTGAGTATCGATATTTTGTCCCACCCCTACACATGCATTCATTTGTGAGTGTCTGTGTGTGTGTTACCTCTCCATGCTGCATAGTAATCAATCCTCCCTGGTAGAAGACTGTGACCGCTTTAGCGCAGCGACGTCCCACAATTCCACAGGCCTCGTTCTCCACCAGCACACGGAACGAACCATCCTCTCCATTACACATATCCTGTAGGTAAAGGAAGACAGGAGGAGGAAGAGGGAGCGAGAGGAAGAGAAAGAAATGTATATGTCTTTTTTGGTTATTTTGACACCAAAGTGTACGCTGCAGTCCATTCCGGAGTTCTTTTGGATGTTCTCACCTGAACCAGGACATACTGGCAGAGGCCGGGGAAGGAGTACTTGAGGCCATCGAAGGTGATGTAATGCCCCTCGCCCACGGTGCGACACACTCCATCACACACCTTCTCTGTGCAGCGCCACCTCCTGTTCTCACACACACTGCACAAAACAAAGGCTGTTAGGCAACCACAGTGCGCGCATCGTCCTCTGTGAACATGGAGACAAACAGTCTGTTTACCAGGTGTTGCAGTCCATAGCGATGGTCTGTCCCGATGCGTAAGGCCTGTTGTTATGGTAACAGGGACACTGCTCGGGTGCGATACACTCTCTGCGGTGGCGTACCTGAAATTAATCGGCTAATCGATCAGTATGTTCTATTTCAGAGGTGCGCGCGCACACACACACACACACACACACACACACACACACACACACGCCACCCACTGTGCCAGGTGGACAGAGGCAGCCGGAGATGCAGGCCAGGCTGACGCAGGGCAGGTCCAGGTTCTGGCAGGTTCTGGCACACTCCAGCCCCTTCTCTCCCGCATCACACTCTGCACGCATCAGTGGAGGAGGGCAGCCGGCCGAGCGCCGCCCTGAACACACAGAGACACACACCCAAACAGAAACATGCAGTCCAGTCCGATAGTTATTAAAAATGTGAAAACGTTGGTATTCACCGGAAATAAGAAAGCAGATTTATTTAAGTAAATGTGCAGGATTTCTGTGTGTGACGATGGTGCAGAGAGATATTGATCAAGCTTTTCAGTACACACTGCTGCACAAGGACAACATGGCTGACATGCAATGCAAAGGGACATTGTAAGATATCCGATGGACGTTAGATTCTAAATACAGATGTAGTCAGCTTTGAAATGCCGGCTGATCCCTAACAGGGCCCATATAGATCTTTGGCAGATGAAACAAAGCTAAAACAGACACTTAACTTAAATTAATACATTAAACTTTGCTTATCATAACTTCAACCAATTCAAACAATAAAGATATCCTTAGTTTCCCCTAAAGCAATGTCCCGTATGGTGTAACAAAGTTGTTCTTTGGCATGGCAGCCAGCTGGGATCGGGCTGGGAGCAGAAATTCAAGGTGGCCGCCACTGTATCAGGTGATACGTATCTGAACGTTCAATAGTAAATAACACAGAGAGGTTTGGCAGCTCCTCTCAGAATGCTCAGATTGTACCTCTGGACGGTGCCAGGTCGTCGTCATAGAAGAGATCAGACAGCATGGTATTACTCATTTCACTGGAACTGCAGCGCATGGAGCCGTTCTCGCAGTAACTATACATAGACACACATAAGGAAAATGCAGAAAGATTGAACGCACATCTGCGATTCCGTAGCATCGATGCATACTGGCTTCTACACACACACGCACACGTGCACACACACACACACACACACACACACACGCACACACACAAGTGCACACGCACACACACACTGACCAGATGCTGCTGTGGTCGGCGTAGACATCGTTAGGCTGGTAGAGCTGTCCGTCATGCAGGCAGCTGCAGAGGTCAGGGGTCACACATTGCCCGGCGTCGCTCAGGTACTGTCCCACGGGGCAGAAGCAGCCCTCCTCACACACCCTCTCGCCCTCACAGCCTCCTGCTTCAGCGCCGGAGAGAGAGCGGCACGTCCGGTCGCACGCGCTCCCGCAGGCCTCGTACACCTGGCCTCCACTGCATTCCAACGCTGCCAAACACACACAGCAGGAAGTCAGTGGAGGGTACTGTCAATTCAACAGTGTACTGTAGGGCAGTGATACTCAACTGGCGGCCCGCGATGGAATTGCAAAAAAAAAAAAAAAAAAAATGTTTACAGTGCACCTGAACACAACATGCAAGATACCCGCTGAATAAGTGTCCAAATGTTCATGTCATTCTGGCCAATACTCACACTTCTGTTATAGCATTTCAGTCTGGAATATGGAATATCTTTCAATAATCTATGATTTAGCCGCTAAATTGTCAAATACTGCCGTCTGCTCGCTACCCAGGCACTTATGTATGTACTTAACCTAACTAACTATCCGGTGTGCACAACATTGTCAGACTAAACTCCGACTGACACCCCAAAAACCTACAATCCACTACAGAAAAATGTATATTGATTGTTTATTAACTGGCCCAGGCCTGGCCTTCTATCATTTCACGAAAGTGGCCCCCGGGCAAAGCAAGTTGAGTATCCCTGCTGTAGGGTACTGTCAATTCAACAGTGTACTGTAGGGTACTGTCAATTCAACTAAAGCTCAGGTTACTCATTATGAGATAAATTGATTGTATACATGAGAGCAAGTAGTATCAAGCTAGTGTACGGTAAGTTATATGGAGATAGTGTCTTTGAAGCAGAACATGCGTGTGTTAGTACTTTTCTGGAATTTATAATAGATTTTTGTTGTTTGAATTGGCTGTTTGTTTCATGATCACCAACTGGAGGTCAGAGTTGTACTTTACCTTTTAGTAACTCCTACACCACTGACTATATTGAATACCTTGATTGTCCAACACCGTTTCTTGTCCAGAAATGGAATCAAATGCGTATGTATGTGTGTGTACTGACATACCAGTGTATGTGTGCACACTAGTATGGGTGATCATGTGTGCACTATGTCAGTGTGTGAGAGCCTGTGTGTGTGTGTTTGCCGAGTTACCGCAGAGTTCAGGAGACCTCCAGTTGAGCAGCACTCCCTTGGCAGAGCAGGCAGCAGCGTAGGCTGACAGAGCGGAGCAGAGGCACTGCTCTCCGTCCGCACAGGCACACACGTCATAACGACAGAACCGCTGGAACGGACCCGGATTCACCAGGAAGTGGCACGGGCTGAACGACGCCTCTGACATCATCACCAAACACGCCTCTTCTGCAAAACGCACTAAAAGGAGAGTTCGGATTAGAGCTTATTGTTTAGTGGTTTTTGTGATGATTTTATGATTTTTTTTAAATCACCCCCATGTTTTTCTTCCCAATAAAAGTGCGTGGCTGTGTGTGTGTGTGTGAGAGAGAGAGTGTGTAATACCTCTCTTGGGGTTAATTGCACATGGATCAGTCTCGGGTTTGTGGGTGGAGCTGCAGTCTCCGTTGATCCTCCAGGACTGGCCGAATGCCTGAGGCCCCGCCTCCACCAGTCCGGCACCAGACAGGAAGTCGTCGCCTTGGTTACCATTGTAGTTTCCACAGAGACCACAGGTACGGCCTGCCCATGTTGGTCCCAGCTGGGGAAGTGGGCAGAATTCAAGGATTTATTTGGATTGTGTTGTGTCAGGGTTCTCACATTATGTTTACCAAAGATTCGAGTCATTATATGAATCAAACTCTTCACACCTTTAACAGCACCCGGCCTCGTCCGTCCCAATCCAGGCGAAGGTTGTCTCCGAACTGGACACGCACTGAGGACTGAACCGATGTCTGGATACGCAGACGACCTGTAAACACACCGGAAAACCACAATGCCTTGCAAAATGTCCCATTATTATAAATCCAATACAGCTATAAAAATTCAGGAATTATTAATTATATTATAATCATTTTGTGATCATAGCAATTCATGTAATTTTGGCCAATCGCTACACTGTTTCACATAAAATGGTCCAATCAACTCAGCAAAATGCTGGAGGGGCTGTAATCAATGAGCATCCATTCATCTTGTGCTCTTACGCACAAAGCCAGAGGCGTACCATGATGCATTGGGGTCTAAAGCCAGAGACGTACCATGATGCATTGTGGTCTAAAGCCAGAGGCGTACCATGATGCATTGTGGTCTAAACCCAGAGACGTACCATGATACATTGTGGTCTAAAGCCAGAGGCGTACCATGATGCATTGTGGTCTAAACCCAGAGACGTACCATGATACATTGTGGTCTAAAGCCAGAGGCGTACCATGATACATTGTGGTCTAAAGCCAGAGGCGTACCATGATGCATTGGGGTCTAAAGCCAGAGGCGTACCATGATGCATTGGGGTCTAAAGCCAGAGGCGTACCATGATGCATTGTGGTCTAAAGCCAGAGGCGTACCATGATGCATTGTGGTCTAAAGCCAGAGGCGTACCATGATGCATTGGGATCTAAAGCCAGAGACGTACCATGATGCATTGTGGTCTAAAGCCAGAGGTGTACCATGATGCATTGGGGTCTAAAGCCAGAGGCGTACCATGATGCATTGTGGTCTAAAGCCAGAGGCGTACCATGATGCATTGTGGTCTAAAGCCAGAGGCGTACCATGATGCATTGTGGTCTAAAGCCAGAGGCATACCATGATGCATTGGGGTCTAAAGCCAGAGGCGTACCATGATGCATTGGGGTCTAAAGCCAGAGGCGTACCATGATGCATTGTGGTCTAAAGCCAGAGGTGTACCATGATGCATTGGGGTCTAAAGCCAGAGGCGTACCATGATGCATTGGGGTCTAAAGCCAGAGGCGTACCATGATGCATTGGGGTCTAAAGCCAGAGATGTACCATGATGCATTGGGGTCTAAAGCCAGAGACGTACCATGATGCATTGTGGTCTAAAGTCAGAGACGTACCATGATGCATTGGGGTCTAAAGCCAGAGGCGTACCATGATGCATTGGGGTCTAAAGCCAGAGACGTACCATGATGCATTGTGGTCTAAAGCCAGAGGTGTACCATGATGCATTGTGGTCTAAAGCCAGAGGTGTACCATGATGCATTGTGGTCTAAAGCCAGAGGCGTACCATGATGCATTGGGGTCTAAAGCCAGAGGTGTACCATGATGCATTGTGGTCTAAAGCCAGAGGTGTACCATGATGCATTGTGGTCTAAAGCCAGAGGTGTACCATGATGCATTGTGGTCTAAAGCCAGAGGTGTACCATGATGCATTGTGGTCTAAAGCCAGAGGTGTACCATGATGCATTGTGGTCTAAAGCCAGAGGTGTACCATGATGCATTGTGGTCTAAAGCCAGAGGCGTACCATGATGCATTGTGGTCTAAAGCCAGAGGTGTACCATGATGCATTGTGGTCTAAAGCCAGAGGTGTACCATGATGCATTGTGGTCTAAAGCCAGAGGTGTACCATGATGCATTGGGGTCTAAAGCCAGAGACGTACCATGATGCATTGTGGTCTAAAGCCAGAGACGTACCATGATGCATTGGGGTCTGGATGTCCATGCCGTTGACAGAGACTACCGCTCCATGTTTCAGCTTGACTGTCATGTCCTCCAGAGAGGGCAGGCTGAGAGTCACTGAGCGTGTGCACACGGCATTCTGATCGTCTGCACACTGAAACAACAACAGCAGCCAGATTAATTTCAATGACAAGCAGCCATTGGGAGGAGAACAACAGAAAATATGTAAGGTAAAGATAAAGAGAAAAATAAATGCTGACTATTACCTGTACATTCTCAATGATGACAGAAAACTGACTGCCTGTGCAGTCTCTCGCCAGCAGATATTGACACTGGCCAGTGAAGGTGAAGAACTTGTTGTCAAAGGTCTTGAAGTGTGACTGGCCAACCACCAAGCACTCGCCTGCAGACAAGATCGTTTTTTTCCCCCCCGAGCCATAAAATGATAACAAACAACCCAATTCAAGTGAATTTGCAAGTGTTTCTCACCAGGACAGCCTTCATTGGTGCATTCCCAGGAGCCATGACGGCACACGCTGTAGAGAGACATGTGAGAGAACAGCTTAGTGAGGGAGTGCTGTGTGTGTGTGTGTGTGTGTGTGTGTGTGTGTGTGTGTGTGTGTGTGTGTGTGTGTGTGTGTGTGTGTGTGTGTGTGTGTGTGTGTGTGTGTGTGTGTGTGTGTGTGTGTGTGTGTGCATGTTTGGACAGTGTGAATGTGTCCACTCACCAGGTGTTGCAGTCCTGAGAGATACTGGACCCTGGAGCGAAATGTCGTCCCATGTGCAGACAGGAACACTGGGACACTTCGACACAGCGATCACCATCCAGTACCTTACCCACTGAAACACACATACACCAGTACCTTACCCACTGAAACACACATACGCCAGTACCTTACCCACTGAAACACACATACGCCAGTACCTTACCCACTGAAACACACATACGCCAGTACCTTACCCACTGAAACACACATACGCCAGTACCTTACCCACTGAAACACACATACGCCAGTACCTTACCCACTGAAACACACATACGCCAGTACCTTACCCACTGAAACACACATACGCCAGTACCTTACCCACTGAAACACACATACGCCAGTACCTTACCCACTGAAACACACATACGCCAGTACCTTACCCACTGAAACACACATACGCCAGTACCTTACCCACTGAAACACACATACGCCAGTACCTTACCCACTGAAACACACATACACATCTTGTTACAACTACTCGATTTACACAGAGAGAGGGAGAGAGAGGGAGAGAGAGAGAGACTGAGGGGGGTTACCAGGGCAGGTACAGCCGTCCACACACTCTTCCTTGCAGACCTCCTGGATATTGAGACTCTGGCAGGTTGTAGAGCAGGACTTGCTGCATTCACTGTACTGCATCCCTATGGGACACCTGGGGGCTGCACACACAAAAACACAAACACCATAATGAATGTAACTTACAGTAGTAGGCTGTCACCACCTCCTTATTTAACTAACACAGTGGTTCTCAAAGGACCCCTAAACTGACACAAATTGGACCACCACGGACCCCCAATTTGATAAGCTTTTGTCCCGTCCCAGGGTCGGCCATCTGATAAGATTTTTGCTTTTAGGTGTTTTATTACAGAAAGTGTATGGAATCAATGACCAAAATAGTCCTACATTCTGTCATTGTGTTACTTATGGATGGAATTATAGTGAAAATAAATTAGTCCCCTTTTTGCTGGGGAACCCCCTGGAGCCCCCTCAAGGACCCCTGGGGGAACCCCACTTTGAGAACCACTGGACTAACAGACTTACAGCACTGGCTCTCCGCCACCCAGCCTTGCAGAAGCATCCCGTGGGCGTGGCATGTGCGGGCATACTCCAACAGGATTGGACAGAGGCAGTCTAGCCCCTCCCCCTGGCCGCATTGACAAGCCTCCTCCTCACAGAGTGCCTGGAAGGCTTCAGGCGAGACCAGGTGGGCACAATGCAGAAACACACTGGAGGTCTGCAACATACTGCAGCTGGACAGAATCTACACGCACACGCATGGACGCGTGCGCACACACACACACACACACACACACACACACACACACACACGCACGCACGCACGCACACACACACACACACACACACACACACACACACACACACACACACACACATTGTGAAAATGATGTGTGTAACACAGCAAATGCTTGTGCAGTCTATTATCAGTAATACTGCAAAGCAGTGGAGAACAGACAGATGACCGAGAAGAGTATGCTGAGAGAGAAGAGAGGAAGGTGATAGATTCATAGTTTGTTGGGTGAGGTTTGTGTAGATTTGTTCACAGTAAAAAAAACATTATTCCATGGATGCCAAATGCTTTCACATCAGAGGCTCCTGTGCCTTCTTATCGTTTGTCTATCCCTGCTTGTGCTGCTTCTTTGAACTCGTCTACACGCTAAATGTAATGACCCTCTACCCCCGTGCAGACTACAGCGCCATCTTTCGCGTGTAGACGCCTGCTGTTGCCTGCCGGTTGCTTGGTGCTGTAGCTTGATTGGCTGTCTTGCTGTATTCACGTCTTCAAATGGTCGATTTCAAACTGGCCCCTCCTCTCAGCGCTGCCGCCGTCCACCGCTCATCACCTTGCAAAGCATGCTGGGATACCTGACGACGTGATCCAATACAAAATGAATGGGCGGCAGCAGCGACAGCCGGCGTCTACATGCGACAAACGTCACTCTAGTCTGCACGGGGGGCATAACAGAGGTGATGGACGCTCTCAAACGCAGACACAAAACACACACAGGACTTGTGGTCTGTCCTCTCACCGCAGACGTCTCTTTGGTGCTGTTGCAGGATTGGCTGGGAGTTGTGACACGGCGACATGACTGTCCGGCCCCCTTCATGGCCCACGAATTTGCAAAGTCAGAACTGTCTTCTGTTAGGAATCCTGAAATCACAGACACATTATGTAGAAACGTCTCAAACTGACAGATTTCCTCTCTGGGCTCACTCCCACCACTGCTGCTTGCTTTCTTTTCCCCAGTTATCTTTTCCTGTTCTGGGCCGCTGCTCTTCCTGCTGCTGAGTGCTGGTGACTCAGATCATTTCCTCAATTCCAGCAATATTGATGTTAGTCTCTCCCTTGTTTTCCCTCACATACATAATATATACACATACTGGAATCTGCTCCCAGGATCCATCCGGGCCTCGGACTCCCTGGCTGCCTTCAAAAGCAGCCTAAAGACCCACCTTTTTCACGCTGCGTTCGACTAGGGCCTGTTTTTAATCCTCTATTTAAAGTCCCTGGAAACCAAAATCCACAAAAACCTTCTAACTATTAAATTTAGGGTCTTATGTGAGTAATTGTGTGCCTCAGAAAGTGGTTTACATTACTTTCAACCCAAACCCCCAAAAATCTACACTTTTCTACAAGGTCTGGATTTCCATTTCCTCATTGAAGAGAGCGGTGCGCGCGGTGCTAAAATGCATGATCTTATCACGTCATAAGATTGAATCGAATCACACACACGCATGCACGCACGCTCGCACACACACACAGTAGCGCTGTGCACTCGCAGCGGCAGAGATGTCTTCCTCTCGCCGAGCAACGCGCGAACACACACACAACACACACACACACACACACACACACTCCATCTCTCTTTCCCTCTCTCTCTCTCTCTCTCTCTCGGAGACCTGCTGCAGATGGGACACGCCCACACAGTCCGCGGGAGAAAATACACTCTAAAATCGAATTGATTCTCATGACTTTTGCCATGACTGTCAAACCTAAATTTATATACTTTGCGACGTTCGTCATCGTTCAAATTTGGCTGGTGGCTTATTAACATAGGTTCCTGTAATGTGATTAACTCAAAATGCTAAATAATAAAAAAATATTGCTGGTTTCCAGGGACTTTAAGTGTTTTTATTTTTATTTTATTTTTTATTCTGTGTGCTTGTACTTTCTCTTGTGAAGCACCTTGAGATGTCAGTTTTGATTTGAAAGTGTGCTATACAAATACAATTCATTATTATTATTATTATACTGCACACACTCAGTGTTTGCACATCCACCCCTCTCAGGCATGTACCTTCTTGAGCAGTATACTCATCAGCGGATGCAGAGTTGAAGTTGCCACACAGCCCACAGGTCCGGTTGGCGTGGTGCTTGCTCAGTGTCACGGCAATGTTGGCAGCATTGTCAATGGTAACCGTGAAGCCAAACTCCTCACTCCAGAGCTTGTAGAAGCCCAGCTCCGAACCCGCAAACACAGCGTGGGATGCGTAGGGCAGGGAGAGTCTACACAAAAGGAGACACACAGTGAAATGTCATGGTGGTCGATAACCAAGCTATATGCTTCGCCCCCCCCCCCCCCCCTGCACTGTTAACTTTTTTCTTCTTTTTTGCTGATCTTTCCCCCCATTTTGCAATTTTACTTGGCAAATTCCGATTCGATCTGGGGAAAGTTGTAGACCACATGCTTCCTCTGATACATGTGCAGGCCCCACCTGCTTCTTTTCACCTGACAGCGAGGACTTTCACCGGCAGGACATAGCACGTGGGAGGATCACACTATTCCCACCAGTTCCCTTTCCCCCGGAACAGTTGCCCCAATGACCAGAGGAGGCACTAGTGCAGCGACTTGGACACATAACTTTAATCCGGCTTTCCACCCGCAGACACGGCCAATTGTGCCTGTATAGACGCCCGACCATGCCAGGCAACGAGGCAACACTCGAACCTGCGGCCCTCGTGTTAGATAAGATAACATAAGATTAACTTTATTGTCCCACGCATGGGAAATTTGTCTTGGGCTTACGCCCACACTGCAGCCATAAAAACATACATACACACAGGACAACAGCCAAGTGCGACGTTACACAAATACAGAGTTTGTCTGACCAACAAAGTATCCGGCAAAACAGTCGGTATTGGTGTTGGTAGGCAGGGAATCTACCGATGCACTACCCGGACGCCCCTAGCGTTAACATTTTCACTGTATGTGTATGGCCCACAGTATTCTTATACTCTTACCTCCTTTCCTTTCTGTCTCCTTCTGAGAGTCGTCCATCTACAGCCAGGTGCAGCTCAAAGACGTCCCCCAGAAACAGAGTGATGCCACTCCTCCTCCCGTGGACAAAGTCACCTGCGCCAGCACACATTGAGTTACTGTACTACACACACAACTTAGACTACATTTAGTTACTGTACTACACACACAACTTAGACTACATTTAGTTACTGTACTACACACACAACTTAGACTACATTTAGTTACTGTACTACACACACAACACTGAGACTACATTGAGTTACTGTACTACACACACAACTTAGACTACATTTAGTTACTGTACTACACACACAACTTAGACTACATTTAGTTACTGTACTACACACACAACTTAGACTACATTTAGTTACTGTACTACACACACAACACTGAGACTACATTTAGTTACTGTACTACACACACAACACTGAAACTACATTTAGTTACTGTACTACACACACAACTTAGACTACATTGAGTTACTGTACTACACACACAACTTAGACTGCATTTAGTTACTGTACTACACACACAACTTAGACTACATTTAGTTACTGTACTACACACACAACTTAGACTACATTTAGTTACTGTACTACACACACAACACTGAGACTACATTTAGTTACTGTACTACACACACAACTTAGACTACATTTAGTTACTGTACTACACACACAACACTGAAACTACATTTAGTTACTGTACTACACACACAACTTAGACTACATTGAGTTACTGTACTACACACACAACTTAGACTACATTTAGTTACTGTACTACACACACAACTTAGACTACATTGAGTTACTGTACTACACACACAACACTGAGACTACATTTAGTTACTGTACTACACACACAACTTAGACTACATTTAGTTACTGTACTACACACACAACTTAGACTACATTTAGTTACTGTACTACACACACAACTTAGACTACATTTAGTTACTGTACTACACACACAACTTAGACTACATTGAGTTACTGTACTACACACACAGACTACATTTAGTTACTGTACTACACACACAGACTACATTGAGTTACTGTACTACACACACAACTTAGACTACATTTAGTTACTGTACTACACACACAACACTGAGACTACATTTAGTTACTGTACTACACACACAACACTGAGACTACATTTAGTTACTGTACTACACACACAACTTAGACTACATTGAGTTACTGTACTACACACACAACTTAGACTACATTTAGTTACTGTACTACACACACAACTTAGACTACATTTAGTTACTGTACTACACACACAACTTAGACTACATTGAGTTACTGTACTACACACACAACTTAGACTACATTTAGTTACTGTACTACACACACAACTTAGACTACATTTAGTTACTGTACTACACACACAACTTAGACTACATTGAGTTACTGTACTACACACACAACACTGAAACTACATTTAGTTACTGTACTACACACACAACTTAGACTACATTTAGTTACTGTACTACACACACAACTTAGACTACATTTAGTTACTGTACTACACACACAACACTGAGACTACATTTAGTTACTGTACTACACACACAACACTGAGACTACATTTAGTTACTGTACTACACACACAACTTAGACTACATTTAGTTACTGTACTACACACACAACTTAGACTACATTTAGTTACTGTACTACACACACAACTTAGACTACATTTAGTTACTGTACTACACACACAACACTGAGACTACATTTAGTTACTGTACTACACACACAACACTGAGACTACATTTAGTTACTGTACTACACACACAACTTAGACTACATTTAGTTACTGTACTACACACACAACTTAGACTACATTTAGTTACTGTACTACACACACAACACTGAAACTACATTTAGTTACTGTACTACACACACAACTTAGACTACATTTAGTTACTGTACTACACACACAACTTAGACTACATTTAGTTACTGTACTACACACACAACACTGACTACATTGAGTTACTGTACTACACACAACACTGAAACTACATTTAGTTACTGTACTACACACACAACTTAGACTACATTGAGTTACTGTACTACACACACAACACTGAAACTACATTTAGTTACTGTACTACACAAAACACTGAGACTACATTGAGTTACTGTACTACACACACAACACTGAAACTACATTTAGTTACTGTACTACACACACAACACTGAAACTACATTTAGTTACTGTACTACACAAAACACTGAAACTACATTTAGTTACTGTACTACACAAAACACTGAGACTACATTGGAGTTTTGACTGACAAAAGAAAGAAGGCTAAACTTTGATTCAGAAGTGAATGAAAATGTTTAAAGTGGCACAAAGTGCTAGTGCATAGAGTGCAAAGAGTCATGTGTTATAATTCTATTCTGTTTGCTTCTTTGTGCAAACTGCCAGCCAGTCTGTGTTCTGACTCACCTAGCAGCGTGAAGGAGCGGTGGTTGCAATCCCCAGCCAGTAGGTAGCTGCAATCTCCAGGAAACTCGTATAAAACACCGTCAAATGTGTGAACATGGTGCCGTCCGAACAGGCTGCATCTCCCAGTCATCCCTGCTACACAAGCTGGACACACGCAGAATATACACCAAAGTGCACTTTATAATTAGGAACAGAGCGACTTCACAACAGTGTGTACACATCATGCACTCTAATGGGCTGCATGGCAATGGTTCTTTTGACAAATGTCAGCAGACGTGTGGGCGACAAAGGTAACTGTGCTGCTTCAGAGCTGGGCAAAACACACACGGCTGTCCACCTGATAATACCTGTCAAATGCAGGAGAAGCCAAAGGTCTCGCCAACGTCCCTGCACACACACCTGTAAGACACACAAGCATTGCTCTCCGTCACTCGTAGCATCATCATCTCTAAATCTAAATCATCACCATGACCCACCTCTAAAGCATCAGCATGATCCATCTCTAAATCTCTCTAAATGTTGAACTGGCTGAGAGAGCTTGGCCTAGGATATTTTATCAACTGATTTCTCCACTCTCCGCAGTCCTACCTCCATGGCTCCGTACCCCAGCTAATCCACAGAATTGGCCAGAAAAGGGAAAAACAAAGTCCACACTAGAGGAGGCTAAATCCAGAGGTTGCACTTTCAGACAGTCAAGCACGGTCAAGGCATGATGATACAATGCTATCACTTCTGTCAAACATACTGTAGTAGGCTGAACCGAGGGAAACACTTGCGCACGCGCACGTGCACACACACACAAACACACACTCACACACACTCACATACACATAGACTCAACCACAGTGGAAGCTCTGTTTTATAGCACAGGGAAATACCTCCCCTCCCCCCGCTATCATAAGACTTTTGCTTTGATACCATGTATGTGCATGCATGCATGTGCGTGTGTGTGTGTGTGTGCGTGTGCGTGTGTGCGTGTGTGTGTGTGTGTGTGTGTGTGTGTGCGTGCGCGCACCCCATTGGTCCCTCTACCCCGCCCCTAGCCAGGTTAATTCCAGAGAAGCAGAGTATTATTCTGTCCACCACCCTGTGCCCTGCGGTCTACACACCACACACACACCCTCTGCCCTGCAGTCTAACCCAGCACACCACACACACCCTGCAGGACAATACCAGGATATGCCCGCTGATCGCCTGGCTGAGTGATTAGTCTACACATGCACGCATGCATCACAGAGCCAACCCAAACATATCTTGAGAAAAACACACACACTCGCTGGAGATATCTCACGCAATAACACTGCTGCACCGCTGGCAGCACACACACACACACACACACACACACACACACACGCACACGCACGCACGCACACACACACACACACACACACACACACACACACACACACACACACACACGACTCATCTACAGTACTTAATACCCATATCGCATGGACATAAACACACACACTGGGAACCTGTCTCCTGCCAGAGTCTCAGGTGGGACCTTTAGGTGATTGGGACAACACATCTTATCATTGATTTAGGCAAAACACTGTAAGCATATTTATAATAATACTTTGATATAAGCGTGACAGGAGGAACTTAGCATTGAGTTATCTGAAATTATATGGGACGGGAGTCTGTCTGTGAACCAACTCAGTTAATAGCAGACACCAGCTGATCCAATTTAAAGTCGCTCACTGTCTTCACTATTCCAAGCATAGGTTGCACAAGATCTTCCCTTCTGTCTCACCACTATGTGATAGGTGTCAGGTGTCAGAGGGTACACTGTCCCATGCCTTTTGGTTCTGCCCTTCACTATCTGGATTCTGGGCCAAAATATTTGATTGGTACTCTGAGGTCTATAAAATAACCCTTCAGCCGGAGGTGGAACTCGCCATCTTTGGCTGCTCTGAATCCTCTCTGCTCCTCCCTACGGCTGTGCAACAGTCTCTGACGCAGGGGACGACTGTCGCCAAGAAACTCATTCTGAAGGAATGGAAGTCCCCCTCTCCACCTTCTTTTCAGCTGTGGTTGAAGGACATGGTGTCAGTTATACGGATGGAGAGACTCAGGTTTCTGAGGACCAACTCACTTAAAAGATTCTCAACTATATGGGACCCATTTCTGACCTACTTTGACGAGGTTAAAAGCAACAAGTGCCTCGCCCAGCTGATTTCTCATGGACCCCTTGCGTGGCACAACATCTCTTATAAGCACATAAACACCTCACGCAGCTGGTAGCACCATGTTGTCGGAATTTCTGTGAATAAGATTCACTTGTTTTTATGCCCTGATGAAGACTATGTTGAAACGCGTAGGCGTGAAGCCATACTATTAAAGGCTTTTTAATTTTTGCAAAACAGTGTGCCTTGGAAGTTTTTTGGTTATTACTTTTTTGATCACTAAGCTGAATACATGTCAACCTTTGATCTCACGGTTTTTTTTGTGTGTGTGGTTGCAGTACGCTACATCATGTTCCATCAAAGTTTGTGTGTAGGCTAATATATGACAATTTTATAACCTGTGAAAACTAGCTAAAGCTAGCATATGGCATTTTCCTCACCTGTCATGCTGTCACCTCTTGTGTTGAGGGCATGGTTGAGGGTCAATCTGGGAACCCAGAGTCTATTTCGGCATGTTTCCAGATTGGTTGAGGGTCAACTTCAACTTCCTGTTTGATGCTTTCCCCGCCCACCTACGTGACGTCACACCAATGAGGGCATGCAAGTTTACACTTTAGGTCAGTGGTCAACTTTACATGCAGCACTCATCAGGCGTGGAAATAAACTCTGCATTCCCAATTGGTGTATAATCACCTAAATCTTATGTCCTAATTCACTTAAAAGTGGAGGTTTAATATAGGAGGTACTGAGGCCTAAACACTGTAGGTGTGTGTGTGTGTGTGTGTGTGGGGGGGGGGGGGTATTTATTGGTGCTCCTGCACCATGTGTGTTCATTCATGTATATTAAATCCGTGAACGCGCATTCCTTATTCTGGAAGATTATGTCATCACACTTGCGAGGGTGCTGGTGCTTGCATCGGGGAAGGGGGGGGGGGGGGGGGGGGCGTGGATGCAACCAGGATAAGCCAGGCCCACATTGTTATGATGTAGCCTAGTGGTGTCAGAATCAGAATCAGAAAGAATGATTTGATTTGCCACGGTATGTTTTCACATAGGCTACTAGGAAATATGGTGTGGTTGGTGCTCATGTAACATTGATAAGAATAAATATACGAGACATAAACAAATAAATCTAAAAAGATTATAAAATATTACAAAAAGATCCAGAAAGAGAGAAAGAAAGAAAGAAAGAAAGAAAGAAAGAAAGAAAGAAAGAAAGAAAGAAAGAAAGAAAGAAAGAAAGAAAGAAATGCACATTGCACACATGCTACACCAGGCTTGCCTTTGCAGTCCGCTACTATTGTGGGGGGCGGGCCACTACAGGCGCGCACAGCACGAAGCGCGTATCAGTCCGGCGCGTCCGGGAATAGCCTGCCTGTGCATACTCTTATTTAGAAAGACGATTTATATTCGACCGTCGGTTTGAATAGGTGATAAAAAAAAACGTAGTGCAGGCTATAACGCTATGGCTGCGCTGTCGGGAGGAGAGATGTGCATCAAATACCTGATGTTTGCCTTCAATCTGGTATTCTGGGTGAGTTGTTCTCATGGAAATGTATTTATTTAGCCTATCCTCTCTGTGTCTGTGTGTCTGTGTGTGTGTGTGTGTGTGTGTGTGTGTGTGTGTGTGTGTGTGTGTGTGTGTGTGT
>NC_139636.1:28230953-28263453 GCF_964638095.1 Poromitra crassiceps
GTAATTTGTATTTGGCTGGGCAGAGAAAAATGAGATGTAATTTGTATCAAGATACTTTCAGATCTTGTATTTTGTGTATTTCAAATACATAAAATACATTTTTCTTTTTATTCTGAAATTGACACATGTAAACATTGACACAGGTTTAAACTAAAGATGGAGAAATTAGTTGTACTAAAAACAACTAAGTGAACTAAACTGAAACCTGATATGAATAAACAGAGAAATTACTTGTACTAAAAAACAATTAACTGGACTGAACTGAAACCTGATTTGAATAGGAGAAATTAGTTGTACTAAAAACAACTAAGTGAACTAAACTGAACTGAAACCTGATATGAAAAGATGGAGAAATAAGGTGTATTGAAAAACAACTAACTGAACTGAAACCTGATGTGAAAAGATGGAGAAATTAGTTGTACTAAAAACAACTAAGTGAACTAAACTGAAACCTGATATGAATAAACAGAGAAATTACTTGTACTAAAAAACAACTAACTGGACTGAACTGAAACCTGATTTGAATAGGAGAAATTAGTTGTACTAAAAACAACTAAGTGAACTAAACTGAACTGAAACCTGATATGAAAAGATGGAGAAATAAGGTGTATTGAAAAACAACTAACTGAACTGAAACCTGATGTGAAAAGATGGAGAAATTAGTTGTACTAAAAACAACTAACTGAACTAAACTGAAACCTGATATGAATAGATGGAGAAATAAGTTGAAAAAACAACTAACTGAACTAAACTGAAACCTGATATGATTCAGAATAGATAGAGAAATAAGTTGTACTGAAAAACAACTAACTGAACTAAACTGAAAGCTGATATGATTCAGAATAGATTGAGAAAGAAGTTGTATTGAAAAACAACTAACTGAACTAAACTGAAACCTGATGTGAATAGCTGAAGAAATAAGTTGTACTGGAAAAAAAACAACTAACTGAACTATACTAAAACCTGATATGAATAGATTGAGAAATAAGTTGTACTGAAAAAAACCCTAACTGAACTAAACTGAAACCTGATTTGAATAGGATAAATTAGTTGTACTGAAAAACAACTAACTGTCATAAACCTGATTTGAATAGATGGAGAAATTAGTTATACTGAAAAACTATAACTGAACACCAAAGTACCCTAATGAAAATCAAAAATGTCTTTCTGTTGCTACAAGGATGTCTGAGCTTCACTGTGCATAATGATGGCTGTGCAGATTTTGACACTAGAATGGTGTTACCACTGCTGATAGTGGAAAGTTGTATTCAGTGAGTGATTGTTCTTTAGTAATTATGTTCTAGATAGCCAGGTTGTTTTGGATTTTGTTTATGAAGCAGAAGGAGGGGTCATTTTAAGGATGTAAGGATTTGAACAAGAGTCCAATTTCATGGAAGGCCTTTTTTGTTTGAGATGCAGTTTCTCATCGTTCCTCTCACCGATTCACAATTTCACAACCTTAGACAGGATGTGCATCAGGGCATTCAATTCCTGAAATGTAACCTTTTCTAGTTGTATAAATATGTTTGCACGTTAAATAAATACTGTGACGACAAGTTACTGACATGGTGGTGAATGTGAAGTTGTTTAAAGGGGACCTACTATGCCTTTTACCTATTTCAGTTATTTATATATTGTGTTATGATGTCAGATATCTATGGCTAAACATAGTCAAAGTTCCAAAACTTGAGGTTAACATGCAGAAATGCTGCCTTTAAGTCAAAAGCCCTCACAGAAGGTGATTAACAGCTGAGCTGAAGGAGAAATTAGTTCTACTGAAAAACAACTAAAACTAAAATGGAAGAACTGCAGTGTGTTAGGGAGTACACATACTGTGACAGAGGACTGAAGAGAGGATTTACTGTCTAAGGAAACCAGAAAATTTCACTTTTGAATAGCTGAAATCAGACAATTAGGACAGAAGAAATGTCTCTAAATGATTAATAGATCATCAAAATAGGCAATTAATTTAATATTTGGCAATTCATCTATGAATTGACTAATCGTTGCAGCTCTTTATAAGTTTTTATAAAATGTATTTTCATGTATTTTCAAAATACAAAATACGTATTTGTATCTCAAATACATTTTCAGACAGGTATTTTGTATTTGTATTGTGATACATTTTTTGAGCAAGTATTTGTAATTTGTATCAAAATACTTTATGATGTATTTTCACCCATCTCTGCACTCCGCCCATTTTCAACCAGCTTTGTATCATTAGAACATCAGTAGTATATCAGAAAACTGTAAACTGTTTTGAAGTCTGTCATTTAATTTGACAGTTATTGAGTGTTAAAGTGTGGACCAGTGACATCACTGGTCCACACTAACTCAAATTAATAACTCATTAACTCAAATCAACTCTCAATTGAGAGTTGATTTGAGTTAATGAGTTATTAATTTCTCAATTGAGAGTTGATTTGAGTTAATGAGTTATTAATTTGAGTTAGTGTGGACCAGTGATGTCACTGGTCCACACTTTAACTCATTGAGTGCCAGCCACTTTTGGAGAACGGACGCTCCCAGTGCCAGAGTTTCAGAGCGTTTTCAGTGATTTCTCGAGGCCCACAGAATATTGTGTGATATTACTATGTAAACACTGAACACGCACAAAGAACGATGAGACTCTATTCTATCATCTGCAAAAAAAAGTTTATTGATCCCATTTTCTGTTCTTTAGTTATGAGCCGGAGAAGATAGCTTGATTCATCCAAAAACAGCAATTTTTTTCTAGAAGCTGAGATAATTGGCCTTTTGTGAAATTAAACATTTCAAGCACACACTGACTCTGAAGCTAATCTTTTCTAATGTAGTCACACCTCAAAAATAATTTCCTTCAATAAAACAGTTTAGGCCAGGGAATTTTGTTTGGCAGAATAATATTTTTAGCTACAACCAGCAGCGCTGGCCCCTGCGTGCGCTGCTGGTTGCAGCTTCTTGCTGGTCTTGATTTGCTGCTGGTGGGCATCGGATATTCTGGCTTGCGTTTGTCAATCCTGTCCTGCTGCCTGGGTCTGTCTGGGTGTTGCGTGCTGCTCTGCGTGCCCCCCCCCCCCCCCCCCCCGCCCCGCCCCGCCCCGCCCCGCCCCGCCTCGCCTCAACTGCACACTCCTCCTCCTGTCTGTGGTGGCTCTCTGCTGAGTTTGCTGTGCGCACAGTGAAGGGTGCAGCTTTTTTACAGCGTTCCGCGTGTGTTTGTCACCGGCAACGATGCTTCCAGTTGAGAATAATAACTCCACGGTGTGGATGTTTGGATGTGCTGTCGCAACCGACACAGAGCGGCTCAATTGTGGGAGCAGATTGGCTGCTGCAGGCACAGCTGCAGTAACGTGCTTCAGCATATCGATGCATACGGATGCGATGCGATTTCCGTTTCCATAACGACTTCTTCTTTGTTTTTTCCTTGCCTTTCTGTTATGTGGAGAGCACTGTCGCCACCTAAGGGTTATGTAAAATAGGTTATAGACCTCCAATAGCTACAATAGTTGTACCAGAGATGTATCAGGGATTGATCCACGTCCCACCGTCAAAAAACGCAATTGACGACAACCGTCGTCATTGGCACTCTACGTCAGTATTTGAATTGACGACAGCTGTCGTCATTGGCATTCAATGAGTTAACACTCAATAACTGTCAAATTAAATGACAGACTTCAAAACAGTTTACAGTTTTCTGATATACTACTGATGTTCTAATGATACAAAGCTGGTTGAAAATGGGCGGAGTGTTCCTTTAAGACAAGACTAGACGAGCCAAGAGAGAGTTCAGACGTGCTCCTCTGCGGGGGCAAAAGCAATTGTGTCAACTCCATAATGGTCATTGTGTCACACGGCAGGTTTATCAGCCCTCCCTTTGTTTGCAGACTAATTCCCTCACCATCCTTTGCAGTGTTACTATGGCAACAATGGCTTTACTGAAGCCCGTGGTAGACTACCGCATGCTCGTAGCCAGTCTCTTGTGTGTGCCATAACATGTTCAGCATGGGCTTAGAGGGAGAAACAATCAAAGGAATCATGGATTGTGCATTGCAGAGCTGTCCTGATGCCATCGATGAGGTGTTTGACTCCAAGCTTCACATCATAGGAGGAGTGGGCGTCACCATCGGGGTTGTTATGGTAAGGGTTCTGGATCGTAAATCAAAGAATGTCCGCTTAGCAAGCTGTAAAGAGAGACATGAATTCAATAAAAAAACTAAAGTCTCGTCTCATCCTCTCTCTTTCAGGTGTTTGGGATGATCTTCAGCATGCTCCTGTGCTGTGCCATCAGGAAGTCTCGGGAGGTGGTGTGATGAGGACCCCCACCACCACCATCGCACCCCCAAGTCCTTGTTAATGTTGCATGATGTCATTCTCAGAGTCACATGACTCTCCACTGCCAATAGAAACACTGCTTGGTCAGGGGGGGGATAAGCTAAGGCTAGGCTCGGTATAGATATTCCTGATTGTTACACATCTGCCGAGCTACGTGATGCTGATTTATACATCAGGTGTAACTGTACTGCCCGGCGCTCAGGCCAGCCCTCCTGGGCTAAATAGATGCCATGTGGTTGATAGGCCCCACTACTACAGAACGGGTGTCATCTGTGCTTCAATGGAACTGTAGTACAGAAATGTGTTATTCGTGGTCATTTGATTGAAATGAGTGTTTGTGATCTGCTAATTATGTCAACAAAAGATATTGAGTATTGTATTTTAAGCACATTTCTGTTGCTATCACTGCGGGCCACCCACTGGCAAGATGGTCCAGCGCCAAATAAACAAAAACCCCGTCACCACCGACACTTCAGCACAATGCAGCAAATAGCCAATGAAATCCTATCATTCCTTGTGTAATAAGGTTGAAATCAAAGCATGGTAAGTAGCCAATGAAATGTCAGGCTGTGAGCTGTGGTGAGTGTGGTGTTTCTCAGCTTGGCATTAGAGTAGCATCTTGGTTCCTCCAGTGTAAATAACACTGGTTATATTACACTGTAATAACACTTGTTCATTTAATTGTTCATTTCCTTTCTTTCTCCGTCACCCTATTTGCCCATGCTGAAAACGCCTTCAAGTTTCTGACTTATTTTGTATGTCTCTTTTTTTTCATTTGTAAAAGATTTCTAAACTTAGGTGGTTGTGCGGTACATGCAGTTTGATGAATGATGTAATGTATTTTATAATGTCCTTTTCATCTCACAGAGATTGGGTTGATTTATACTGTATGCACTTGTATGTTGCACAGAAACAAAGATGTAAAGCCAAATAAACCACCATATACTAACTCAGTCAGCTCTGATATAAACCACCATATACTAACTCAGTCAGCTCTGATATATTATAAACTACCTTCTACTAACTCAGTCAGCTCTGAATCTGTTTAAAATGCAGCCAGTGCTATGGGTGTATTATATTCTTATTATTTATTTAACCAGGCATGTCTCATTGAGATTAAAATCTCTTTTACAAGAGAGACCTGGCCAAGAATGGCTGCAGCTACATAGTTTCAGACACAACAAACAGTAAAACTTACAACAAGACAACAAACAAGCTCGAGAGTGCAATACAGTACGGGTGCAGGAAAGAATACATTTGAATCATCAATTAAAACATTTACAGTTAATAGAATCAAATTCCTGGGACTTTACAATGCCTTTAAATTCACTAAGGGTAACTAGGTCCCATAGTTTTAAGCCCATTCTAATATGGCATGCAGCCACTTCTATCCACTCAGTGCAAATGAGTCAAATGAAGTGTAATTTTTCAACTAGGCCTGTCCTCAGAAAACCACTGTGTACAGTTTTGTGTAGGGTTTATCAACCAGGATATACAGAGTTATCAACCAGGATATACAGGGCATGTAAGGGTTACAAGGGCTACTCGGGTAAGTCTGAAAAACAACTTCCAGGTTCTTTCCATGCACACAGTGGAAAAATAAACAACCTGACCACTGGGCCTGAGGCCCCAAATCCTCCTCCCCCCCTCTTCCTCTTCAGTTATTTATTGTCATCATGTTTGACTCATATAGGCTTTGATCCAAAACAAGAACAAAGTCATGGATTGCCATCTCATCTTATCCCAGAGTACACTGGAAAATTAGTATTCCAAATTGGGCCTACAAAGTCGTTGTGCATGTGTGCATGGGAGTCAGTTAAGTGTTAAAACTCAAATGACTCACAACTTCCCAAAAGGTTCAGTATAGAGCTCTGTGATTGGCCGAATGTTCCCGTGATCACAGTGACCGTCGTGGGGGTTGAAAGCAGGACGTGAACTCTGATTGAGGCGTCGACAGCTGGGAGTTGCCCTTTCTGATTCCCTGCCCCCATAATACAGATAACACTGATTCTAGAAACAAGTGTGTATACTTGTGAGCAATGTGTGTGTAAGTTGATGTGTGCGTGTGTGTGTGTGTGTGTGTGTGTGTGTGTGTGCCCTCAGTATGTAACAGTGTGCACTGGCCAGAGGAACAGGGCAGGAAAGCGGAGATAAGGGAGAGGAATGTTGATAAAAAAGAAACTGTGATGAGAATTCAAAAGGCGACAAGCCAACATAAACACTTATAAACTCTCACACAACTTCACATTAGCACACAATAGATCGCAGAACGGGTGACGACAGAACTCTTTGATAAGAAAATGCACGTTCTGTCCCAGACAAAGATTACCTCTGACTCATTCAGTGTTTTCTCTCATGGTGTTATTGCCAAACCTAGCCCTTGATTCAGGACAGGGTGGTACAAATTTATACACCTATAAACGGTGCAGCAGCACAACCGCTCTGACGTGAAATGTTGTTTACGATCTCTCTGTGGGAGTATAAAACACTTTAATCACACTCACATATTACAAACAAATGCATTACAAATAATATTGCAGAGGGATAAAAAAAAAAAAAGATATGCTATATATACTGTGGTCGTACACTAATTGTAGCACTCTGAGCATTCTGAATCAATTCCAACTTTAGATTGATACCCGAGTTAATGTTTAGAGAAAACACGTAGATGGTATTCATCTCTGGGCGCAATGCCATCTCAGTCTCCATCCTGATCCTCTGTGTCCTCCAGGGAACTGTTTGAACGTCGGCGAGGCAGTGTGTGTAACGGTGTGTGTGTGCGCAGCACGGCGTCTGCCCGGAGAAGACTTCTGACACACTGCAGCACGGCCAGAATCAGCTGGTACTTACAGGAGACAGATTCAAGGCCCGAGTCCAACACAGAAACTTCTTCTTCAACTTTTCTGCAACAATCTCTGTCCTCCAGAGGGGCATTACTTCTTCTACCATGACCTTGCATGGGACATCTGTTATGCTTATGTTCGTGTATGGGGCTGAATGGGCGGCCGTAATCATTTTGCACATAACTCAGGACCAGAACTTGAGCGTGCAGAAAGTGACGAGGACTGTGGGAGTAAATCCGACGGGGCACGCTCAGGAGGGCATCTGCCAACAGTTGCGACAGAGCGGGTGAACCTCTATCGGCGTGAGATGGGGTGTGTAGAGCTGAGCCATGCTGTAGGAGGGCGTGATGTAACAGGAACTCAAATGTCCCACCGACAGGTATGACACAGCCCGGCGCCAACAACACGCACCTCTGGGAGGGAGAGTCATCGATGGGTGTGCGTGTGGTTTCGTCCGCGTGCTCGTCCACGGGCAAAGCTCCGCTTTTGTGGGAGAGTGAGCTTCTATTCACCGCTGTGGCTGCAGTCGTACGCGTGGGCTCCCAAGTTGTAATGAGCATGCGGAGAGCATCTCGAAAGGCACAAGCGCACTGGTCTGTCTGCCCCTCCCCCGGGCCACAAATCACCAGACTGTAGGGTTTGACCACGGCCCTTTCCTCAGACTCATGGAAACCCACATGGACATACCTGTGGAAGAGAACAAGACATGAATCAACACGATGAACACAATTCAATAATCATTTAGCCCTGTGGTGTATGCACGTGTGTGTGTGTGTGTGTGTGTGTGTGTGAATGTGAAAAAGAGTTGTTTTCAAACCTGTGGGCTCCCAGCAGTACAGGTCGGCAAAAGGTCAGCGTAGCAACATGCTCCTGTCCAATCAGCCAGGAGTGGGAGACGGGCGCAGCTCCACTTAGCCGAGCGAAGAGAGAGCGCTCGTCTTCACTGACACACTCCACCACACACACGTTGGCCAGTCCAGCTAAAGCCAGAACGGCCTCTGACTGTTTCACTGCACAGAGCAGCAGAGAGACACCCAAACTCTGCAAGGTTGCAATCGCACACTCTAGCGACCTCTCTGTCCAGGCACTATATCTCACAATACTTTTCTCCTTCTCTCCTTTTTTCTCCTCCCCACCTCCCAGCTCCAGCACTGCTCCTGCATTGAGCACTTGTGGCTGCAGGTAGCCAGTGAACACTACAGCTTTGATTGGCTGGTGGTCAGTGTGGGGGGCGCGTGGTGTAGAGAAATCCCTGTGAATCACCTGTCCTTCAGTCAAACGTGAACAACTAATAGGGAAGCCCGATACAGGTGTATGCAACGCAGGGAAGTTGTCGTCTATAAAACGGAGTGTCAAAGAAGGCGGGTCATCTTTACATTTCCAGTGAGAGAGAAGTTCACAGGTGAGGTGACTGATAAAGTCACAGTGGGTGCGCCCCAGCCGGGTGTGAAAGAAGGCTGCCAACAGCTTTTGCACAGTGTGTGTGTCAGCTGCATCAGTGTGAGCTGGGACTTGTGTGTCTGCACTCCCGTCTTCCCACGAGAGTGTACCTCCATACGGGACCACTCCCACAGCGATGACATCACCCAGCTCCTCCAATCCAAATGCCAGCAGCTTTTCCGCCAAGCGTCTGGCAGTGGCAGCCCCCGCTGCTTCCCGGGTGGCATAGGTGTGAGACACATTAGGCTCCCTGGAGGCCGCTGAATCAATCGCACGTAATAACGACGCCAGCAGTAGGATAAAGGTCTTGGATCCATCCCCTGTGACAGCACTGTGCTTCCACACACACTCCACCACCATCCTACAACAACAACAACAACAACAATCATAGATATTTAGCACAGGACCAACTCCCCATTCATAAAACACAGTAATAGTGAAACAGCATTCAAGAGAAATTGTCCGCACGTTACCTGGCGAGTGGGTGCTCCAGTCGAAGTGCTGTGAGGATGCGTGTCCCACTGCGGCTCAACATGACCTGTCCTGTATCCCGGGTGAACAGCACCTGACCCCCGTCAGGGCCAAAGCTGCGGAGGACCACGGACTCCAGCACGGACACCGTCTGTAGGACATGTTTCACGTGAAGACGCTCCACCTGCAGCATCCCCAACCCTGGTGAGGCACAGAGACTGAGCTTTAAGAAGGGTTAAGGGTTGTGTTAGATCGACTCATGCTGTTTCAGTGGCCATTTGCCACTGGTCCAGGGTTTTCTCATTTGTCCTAGTGACTGAGCATTTAGCATCACGTGCATCACAGTGTCCAAAATTAACAGTTTGGCTCACCTTCCAGTGGCTGCTATCAGTAAACAGGCAAAAAACTTACCTGGCCAAATTAATGAATGTAGTTTTCATATAAATGTGTCCCTTACCGTTTATAGTGCTATTCCATGTGTATAATCAGGCAGCAATTAATCAATAGTGCAACAGAACTCAACATTAACGAGGCGTTCAAATATATATCTTTTTTTTAACAGGCGGCTATTAAATTAGGATGATGGTTACACGCCTGTTACACAAACATACAACAGTAACTGATGTTAGCTAACGTTACCTTTCTGTACTGAGGTAACGTTATTTACAACAATCCCTCGTGTTAATGCTTTTGCAGTAAAGACAACTTGAATTTCGACTAGCATGAGTTCAGATTGTGTTAGCTACTTAGCTATTGTACATTAGCGTTTTTGCACTGAGCTCCTTAGCTGCCCTGGGGAACATGTTTTGTTGTCACCCGTAGTTACAACTGAACGCAGAGCTGTCAAACTAGTATAAACACGGAGAGAAAACATGCGTTTCAAAACAAAGCTTTAATTTATGAAGAGGACTCACCAACAATCTGACAGAAACGCTTCTCTCTGTATCCTTAGAAACGAGGCTTCTTCAGTCGTTAAATAGGTGCAATTCGGATCAGAAACGCCTCACATCGCCACCTAGTGCATGGAGGATTCATTCGTCTGAAACTGTATACTTTGTTTGTCCAGTTTGTCTCATACCAATCAATTACATTACAGTCATTGAATATGTAATGGAGAGTTCTTCTATACAGTGCAGTACATTTGTCTCTTATGAGAGACTGTGAAGGGCTTACTTCAACGTTTGCTCTTCACATTGGTATTATTGGTTCACAACTGTTTTGCATACTGCAAGTGTCCAATTGTGCAGCCTATATTTATGCATGCCAGATTTATTATGTGCAAGTGATGAGGGTCAACAGCAAAGTTTACATTTAGCCCTACATGGCCTCTTATTCCCTTTTTCCCCCTTTGCAGCCAGGGCAAACAGATGTAGGGCTACCAATGAATACTATACATGAGGCCTAAATAAATGTAAAATCAAATTAGTAGGACAATAGTCCACACTTCATGTTGCTTATACAATATCCACTTAGTCACACTCAACATCTGTGTTTAACTGTTGAGTACTGTGATTGACAAAAAGTGTAAAAAGAAAAGAAAAGAAAGGAAAAAAAGAATTCAGAGACTACATCAAAACAAGGTAATTGAATAATAAAACAATAAACGATGGGTAGTTAAGATAATAAAATATACGGTAAGTAATAAAAGATAATGCAAGCAATACAAAACTACAATAAAAATACAATTGAATAAAATAAAATAAATAAGAATAAATACTAATGATCAACATTGATATGTTGATAAAACAAAATAGAATAAAATAAATAATATTTGTGACGACGCAACCCCCTCTGTTTTCCTGGGGTGTGTCTAATCAACTTTGTGTCCTGCAGGTAGGCTGGGGGAAGAGTGAGTGGGACTCGTTAAGGTTGCACTCCTCTCTTTCGCTCTATCTCTCTCCCTCATTCTGCTGCCGGGCTCCAGACCAGGAACATGGCTGGCTGCTATCTATTTTTCACCCTCACAACACCTCAGGGTCTTTCTCTTACACACAACTCTCTCTTTTTTACTTTAAATTAATGTTCAATTGGTAATTTAGACTCTGTGTGGATCCCCTGGTTTGCTCCAACCTAGAGCCAGATTGTAACATCTTACACATAAATCAGCAACATTGAGCATCTTACACATAAATGAGTAAACGTATCATGTATATATATATCTCTGTGTCTCTGTTTCATTTCCCTCGGGCACCGTCGGCCTGACCGCATTCATATTTGGCACAGGTACTGGCAGAGGTCCCGAGCAGACGTTGACAGGGCTGGATTAGATATTTAGGGCTGACTAAATGGTAAAAAATGGCTAATTAGTGGACAAAATGAGTGAACACTAGTTTAGTACCATGGAGAGCTTCATTCATTAGCTACTGATGGAGCACACCTGAGCGGAGTTGGAATCAGCCAGGGAAGTGGACTATGAAAGCCCTCTGGGGAGAGGAGAGGCATGCCAACTCTGCGAGCGAGGCCTGACTAAATGGCCAGTGATTGTGTTCCAACCATTGACTGTATAGGTCAGTGGCTCCATGGGTATCAGAACTAGTATTGATAATAAATAAGTATAATACTAAAACTATAAAATTATAAAACACCACATAAAAGCCAGACTGAATATGGGTTTTTAGTTTACATTTAAAAATATCTATATTTTCAGCTCCTCTCAGATGATCCTCAGGAAAACCGTTCCAGTGACTTGGAGCATGCTGGCTGAAAGCAGCATCACCACAACGTTTTGTTCTGCTTTTTGGAACAGCTAAAAGAGAAGAACCGGAGGATCTGAGGAGCCTTCCTGGTTCTTAAACCAAAAGCATTTCTAAGAGGTAGTCTGGTGCAATGTAATGCCTTATAAACTAATTAAAAGAATCAATATGAAAACTAAAAGGTAACTAGTGTAAAGAATTTAAAGTAGGCTAAATGTCTGCTCTCCTTTTGGTCTTAGTCAGCGCTTGTGCAGCAGAATTCTGAATTAATTGTAGCTGATTTATTGTATTCTTAAGTAGACCAGGAGAGCGTTCCAATACTGCTAGTTATAAAAGCATACATTAGTCTCTGTGTTGCTCAGAGACAGAAATGGCCTCACTTTGGAGATGTACTTCAAATGATAAAATGCTGGTTTTGTGACACCTTGCATACAGTATGAGCCTTGAAATTAAAAGCAGAGTAAAAAAAATCACCCCTAGAAAAGTTTCTAGCTTCTTGGTTTGGCTTGAGTTGTATTTAGTTTGGGGGGCCAGTTTCTCTCTCTGAGTCTTTGAACCAATGATCAGCACTGTTTTATCTTTTTATCTTTATCTTACTGTATGCATGGTGCTAAAGTAGAAAATATTATGGCATGGACTTCATTTATTGAAGCCGTGCGTGGGGACCACTGAGTTCACCATGATACTGTAGCTATGTATTGTGTATCTCTGACTTGTAGGTTTGCGGGTAGGGGGTCCTGTGGGGACGGGGGGCTATGTTTGTATGTCTTTGTATATGATTTGGTAGGTGTGTGTGGTTTTTGTGTTTTTCTTCTTTTGTGTTATGTTGGATAATCAAAAAATTTATCAGAAAAAAACGAAACACTGCTACATTATCCTGATTGTCATCAGCATAGCTGTGGAAAGAGATGCCGTGCCTCGTGATGACACTGTCAAAAGTGAATGTCCTCAAATTGATCCCAGGGAAGTGGGGGTGCTTAGGGTGCTGCAGCACCCTCTGCTGTTTTGTATTGGAATTGCAACGTCAATACAAAAAAAATATGATTAAAATGTGTTTTATTTAGGGTTTAATTGAAGACTGAGCAAAGCAAAGAGGGTGGAGATGTTATTTCTGATGTTTGGTTTATAATAATAAGATAATAAAATATAATAATAATAATAAGTTCAGTGTTTCTGCCTGTGTTGCTGTCTGTTGTAGTGTAAAATGACCAAAAGGGAGAGCAGGTGGTGACATGAAAGTGAGTGAGAAAAGGAGAAAATACTGAATAATGACATCACAACAGTATAATCATAATGTTAATTTAAAATGAGATATTCCTCTAAATATGGCTAAAAAACATCCAAACATCCAAAAAAACGTCAAATTTCTCTTCCTTGGAGCACCCCCTACTTAAAAGGAGTTCCAGCATCCCTGATCCTTGTGGTACCCCACAGGAGGGGTAGTGGTCATCATCTATAGATTTTAACACTTCCACAAAGATATGAGAAACCAGTTAAAAACAATTCCAGACAGTCCAACATGCTCACATTATCTAAAAGAATCTGGTGGTCCACAGTATCAAAGGCAGCACTCAGGTCAAGTAGCACCAGAACTGAAGGCTTGTTGCTGTCAAGATTTGTTCTGATATCGTTTACTACTTTAAGCTGGGCTGTCTCTGTGCTACGTGATGTGTCCTAAAACCTGATTGAAACCTTTCTAATTTAGTGTTTGAGTTTAAAAAGGTACTTAGCTGATTAAAAACTAGATTCTCTAAAAAATTTGGAGAGAGGTTATGTGGAGTCTGGCCAACTTCTGCCTCTCTGCCTCTCCCTCTCTCTCTCTCTCTCTCTCTGTCTCTCTCTCTCTGCCTCTGTACAGTATCTCCATTCATCTCTGGTATCTCAAGGTGAACTGGGCGTGGGCCAGAACTTGATCTCCGCGTTGCTGCAGAAACCACATCCTAAGGTTCTAATTCAGGCAACATCATCTATACATAGACAATATGAGACAGGTCTGCAGCCATTGCCAGATGCACACACATCTTGCACGCGCACATGCACACAAACAAACACACACACACACACACACACACACACACACACACACACACACACACACACACACACACACACACACACACACACACGCACACGCACACAGCTGTCCACTCTGAATGTAAATGTCCTCTATTGCTGAAGTCTCAGTATGCTAACGAGCCTTTAAAAAGCCGTGTCACGACACTAATGAATATTCAACGCTGGCCTGGTGAGGGTGACCTGTGCGGGGACGGTATAGAGGTCACGAGAGGTGGGGCAGCAAGCACAGGGACGAGCCATCCCTGGAGACCTGAATGGGCAGAAAATAACACACTCACACGTCCACATACTGTAACACACACAGACAAAATACACACACACACACACACGCACACACACACACACAAACAAAATACACACACACACACATGCACACACGTGCACACATCGAGTGACCGAGCCGTGACTTTCCACCCATCCCCATTCCCGACCCCATCCGATCCTAACCTCTCTCTCTTTATGTCTCTGCCTGTCTTTATTGATCCTTCTCTCACACACCTGTGCTGCTCATCTTGATGTCTAAAGTCTGATGGAGATAAAAAAACAAAACAAAGGACAACGCACTGCAACTCCTCCTAACATCACTCCATTCCTCCGCCTCAGTCTCAGTCTCCCGCCCTCTCCGGTCCTATCATCTTTTTTCTCCTCCTCCTCCTCCTCTCGTCTCGTCTCTCTCTAAGGAGCCAAAGGAGTACCTGTGAGCTTGAACACTGGTGCTGGGGTGAAGGAATACAGGTACGTCGTCTCTTCCTTCTATTTATTCTTCCTTTTTGTTTCAGTGTCAATCCCTCAACTACTTTAATGCATTTCTCTCTCAGCTGTGGTTAGTGGATGTTAATTGTGTGTTGTTGACCCAAGAATGCACGTATCTGTTGTTTACTGGATATTGACTGAAGTACACTGTACAACAACAATAACATCGGAATAGGTAATATATCACTGTTATCATCTGAGAACGTTTTAACTCCGGTTTTGATTTTGTTTTCATATTTTCACTTCAACTGAAACTACATAGGAAACCCATTGGATAAAATCACTAATGCATGATCATCATCAGGCTAAACACAGCACAGTTTGTTCTTCATTCCTGAAAGGTTAATATTAGATCCAAGGTTTTCACCCGACAGCGATAATGTATTTTAAACAGTGCACTTGTAACCTTGTTGGATTGAGTGTGAATCAGTCACGCAGTAGATGGTGTTAACTGTGTTAATTTGGAAGACCATAAGGTGTGAATGTCATTATCAATTTTGTGACGGGAAACAAGGGGGGAAAGAAAATTATTCAAATGAACAAATTTGAACTTCTCATCCTCTATTCCGTAATGGCATTTGATGAAAACACAAAACTCTTGAATGATTCAGTCATAATAAGTTACACTTTGATATAATAATATATCCAGGCAACAAGCAGGGAAGTATTATGTGATCCATATATTTCTATTTCGATTCAACATTGTTATTGACCTCACTAAGCCCTTCCACTGAAATTCCCTTGACCCTCTCCAATTTCCCCCTGCAGTTATTAGTATACCAGCAGTGACGGCTTTTACAGTATTTTAGCCAGTATTATCATTTCAGAAGGATCCCGGGGAAGGAGCCTGGAAAAAGCAGAGCTCTCCAGAGGCGGGTGTGAGATCGCATCTGCTGAGTCAGACACAGATATTCAATACCTGGGACGTGCAGAATAGAAAACAACTTGTAAAAAAAAATCATTTTTTTTATTTATTTTTTTGCAGTTATGACGCACTTGGGCGTGAACGTGAACTCATCGTGACTTTTCTTTCATGTATTTTTGTAGCCCACGCCGAGCATGACCTTGGCACGTATTCTCACCCCTGGCAGCTGGTGTACTGTTAGAACATCAGCACACCAGGACACATCCACACATGACGCTTCCACTCCACTTCTCCTCGTCCCCTCCCCTCCCCTCGCCGTCAGCAGGTTTGGCAGAGACAGCGGGCTTGTACATCCTGTGTTCGGGAGTTTAGTGCCAGGCCAGCAGAAACAGGAGAGGGCACCTGACACTGATCTGACACTGTCTATAAGCACATCATTGCATCAAATGCACCTGATCAATGGTATTTATGGAAACTTTGCTCAGCTGTGTGTGCTTTGTTTGTTTGCTCTGTTGCTCGCTTCCTCAAAAGTCCTTTTTTGTACGTTTTCTGAGGGCAGAGTCAAGTGTTTCCTTTTCTGTTTTGTTCAATTGTGACGTTCCACATATTGTCGCTGTCAGGCGGAAACATTGGATCTCCAAAAAAGCAAATTTTCACAAGGAAGAAAAAACCTGTTTGTCTGTCTGTGTGTGAGTGGGCAGAAATTGTGTCCGGCCACAGCTATGGCATTTTACGCGTGATCGCGATGAATCCTTCAGGAAGTGTAAGGAGCAGTGATCTAACGGAGCCGGATGTTTGAATTACGTCATTAGGGCTGACTAAATGGGCAAAAATGGCTAATTAGTGGCCGAAATGCCTCGACACAGGTTCAGCACCATGGAGAGCTCCAGAGTGGAGCAGCACACATGGGTGAGCGGAGTTTGAATGAGCCAATGAAGGACCATGTTGGAAATAAGTGTTCACACTTTTACATGTCTGACCCTTGGATTTTGTTCTGCTATATCCATAAATAAAATCAATCAATCACTGACGATGACTATGAAAACCCTCTGGGGAGAGAGAGGAGAGGAGGCTGCATGCCAACTCTGTGAGCAAGGCCTGACTGGCCAGTCACACAGGGACAGGTATTCTGCTAGCAACATTAATATAATATATATATCTGCTAATTCTGCTAATCTGCTAATTAATAGATCTGGTAGTAACAGTAATATAACATCTTTTGCTGGCTAGTTACATAACCAACATAACATATTTTGCTGGTCCAAAGTACCTGGAAGTGCAGGTTAGCTGTGGGTACCCACAAAATCCATTTATGAAAAGAAAAAAGAAAAGGGCCAAATTTTGGAAATACAAGGTTTCAAGCCGACAGCAACGATATATTACACATGTGATTTTGCTGGGCTGATCCATATCTCTCTCTATCCATATTCTAGTTGAACCCTGGACCCACTGCCACACGTTACATAATGACTGGGAATCGCCGAGCTGCCCCGGCAGCACCGGGTACCCCGACCACCCATATCCATGCACCCAACGCCACCGCTACCCCGCAGCCTGGAGAAGAAACGTCTGAAGGAAACAACGCTAAGAAGTTCATGAGTGAGCTACGTCACCTCCACAGTGAGTTAGCGACCTACAGTGTCAGAGGAGAGAAATGACGTCTCTGCCAATTAGAGTGAGGGATAGACTGAAAAAGGTTGTATCCGATCTGGTTTTAATAACGGTGTGGCCTATAGGCTATTGTTTGAATTAGTGTGTGTAAATAGTCTCTTAAAACAGACTCATCTACATCCGGCGAATGCAGCTATACACAGTCTGTACGTTACACCCCCAGAACATGCACAAGGAAGTTGGGAAAAAACCTTCAGACAGGAAAGAAGTTCAACGGAATCCGACCAATCACGACACGTGTGTCCACGAAAAATGCGGCATATTGGATTCTGATTGGACTAATGAGCGGAAGACCCGCCTTTCTGCGATTCTGATTGGACTAATGAGCGGAAAACCCGCCTTTCTACTTCCCATTCCGGTTGGTGCATGATTCTCCCCCACGAAGTACAGACGGTATGGCGGAAGCATACAGACGGTACAGCAGTACAGACGGTACAGACGGTACAGCAGTACAGACGGTATGGCGGAAGCATTTGGAAATTGCGGAAGCCAACTCGTCTGTTCTAAGAGACTAGTGTGTAAATTGAGCTCAACAGTCACGTGACGTCTCCAGCCCCGGAAGAGATTTCCCCTCATTCATTTTCTCAATAGACATTTGGAAAAAGCCTTAAAACTCGTTCTTTAAGGAGTTTTCAAAATGTCTATGGGGAAAATGAATGGGGGAAATCTCTTCCGGGGCTGGATATGTCACGTGACTGTTGAGCTTAGGGCTGGGTATATAACAAAAAAACTATACCAGTACCAAAACCAGTACGCTAGTACGATACTACCGATACCTATAGACTCAGTACCTAATTTGTTACCTTTTTTCAGACAACACAGGCGTGTAGTATAACCTACTTTTTAACCTTAACTCAACTCTGTCACATACACACTACGCTCGACTTCACCACCACATGGGTTGTTGTAGCTGCTGTGAAAGTGGGCCAATCTAGCGTTGCATAAATTGAAGAACGCTGGTGATTGGCTGCGAGGTGAATAGTCTTTTCTTTAGACGGCAAAACTTCCGTCTTCATCAGAGGTGTCACTAGATGACATCTAGTGACACCTCTGATGAAGTTTTGTCCGTCGAAACATGTCAGGTAGGAACATAAACCTGTGTCTGACATAGAAGAAAACCTAACGATCTAAGTAAATTATAGACACTATGAACCTTTTTGGATTGTAGTCTTTTCTTTGTCTGGATCTGTGTACAAAAAGGATCGAATGCAGGTATCATTTGGAGAAGTTTCAATACTACAGTTGGTACTGGGTTATTTTGGTCGATACCCAGCCTCAATGTAAGTGAAATGATGTTGATATAATACGTGTGTGTTTTATGTGGATTTGCAGTGCCGTCGTGGGCCGTTGCCGCCCTTTGCATTGTGAGCTTGTGTTTGGTGCTTTCGTGTGCCGTGTGTGTGTGGAAGAAGTGGTTGAAAAAGAAGGACAAGGACAAAGACAAGGACAAAGAAAAGGACAAGAAAAAGGGAAAGGAGAAGGGAAATGGAGGCTTTGACACTGAAATGGATGGAGGTTACAAAGAGGTACACACACACACACACACACACACACACACACACACACACGCACACACACACACACACGCACACACACACACACGCACACACACACACACACAAACAGTTTCTCTCTCCTCTGCAGATGCATTGTCCTTGCGATGTATCAAAATCCCGACACGCGGGTCACCGAGGACTAGTAAAACTGTCAGTGTGTGTCGAGACTAATGGATGGTTTGCACATCGCTCATGCTGTAGTGGAGGGCTAAGATGTGACGTGAGTTATTATAGGCCTTTGGACTGTCTTCCAAGTAGCAATTCACACCTCCTCCTCCACTCACTAATAGCGTTTGTTTTATAACATTTGCCCGTTTCTTCGAAACGTTAAATAAACCTTAGATAGGTAACACTAGCTTTGAATAAGTGCCCGTGGCTGTAATGCTATACAACCATAAGCACAGAGCACGAATAGCTAAGCAACTGATCTACAGGTTGTGAGACACAAGGCCTTAAAAGGATAGTTGTTGTTTTTTTAATGTGGGGTTGTATGAGGTACTTGCATACAGTCAGTCAGTGTACTATGTAGTGTAGAATCCCAGTTTGGAGACATGGAGACCGGCCGCTTCAGGCATGTAGAGCTGTTTGCCGAGTGTGAAGTGGGCCATGAGCAGGCGCGGACTGCATAATCGGGCACGTCGGGCAAATGACCGGTGGCCTGGCCCGGCCTGGCCTGCAAAAAAAAAAAAAAAAAAAAAAAAATTGGTGCCCGCAGTCAGGCCACTCACTGAACAGCAGGCCAGGCACCGCCTGCTGGTTTACTAGTGGTTTTATTACTTTATTCAGGGTTAAAGTGGGTGCATCTCATTGTAAAATTGGACTCGGCCCAAATTGGGCTTCAAACGGCCCAAATTGGGCTTCAAACAACCCAAATTGGGCTTCAAACGGCCCAAATTGGGCTTCAAACGGCCCAAATTTTTCGCCGCCGCCCTTTGGACCGACGCCTGCACGCATGTCTGCCCATATCGGCCTGGCCTGCTTGGTATCTAATGCCCGGCCTGAATTATGATCCCAGTCCGCCCCTGGCCATGAGCAAGAACGTAAAAAACAACAGAAAAAAATACATAAAATGCTTCCACACTGCTCCCCTGGCGTAATCCAAGTCTCCACAAGCCCTGAGATGCCAAGTTGACTTGAAAATCTGTCATTTACACCCTGTTTTTTTGCTTAAATCTGAGCCATGTGCTTGAGCTATAAGAAGGCATAGAGAAAAAAGAGAGGGAGCTTCCAGCTGCATATGGCTATATTTCAGCCTTCACATGTCTGACGTAGCCGCTCTCCATTTCTCCAAACTGGCACCGCGCCAGCTGCATTCTACTGCATGTAGTACACTGACTGTATGCAAGTAGTACCCATACAACCCCACATCAAAAAACTGAACTATCCCTTTAATTTATTGCTTCTAATGCAGGTTTTTGACTGCAACGTATGTGTTTGTGCTGTATGCGTCATTGTGTGTGTGTGTGTGTGTGTGTGTGTGTGTGTGTCTGTGTGTGTGTGTGTGTGTGTGTGTGTGTGTGTGCGTGTGTGTGTGTGTGTGTGTGTGTGTGCGTGCGTGCGCGTCTGTGTGTGTGCGTGCACGCGCGTGTGCGCATATTATAGCCTCTGAAGGATGTTGACAAGGAAACGGTGCTGTCAGATAACGAGCCCAAGGAGGAAGAGAAGTTGGGCAGACTACATTTCACATTGGACTACAACTTCACAGACAATATGGTGAGGAGGAGCCAATATTCAGCACGACATACTATTAATCACTCTGTCGGCTCAATGTCCCATTTTCATAGATTTTCCTTCTTCCTCTGAATCAGCCAAATTCTCCTTTCCCTCTGTGACCCTGCTCTGCTCTGCCATCACACTAGCTGGTGGTAGGTATTCTGCAGGCCGCTGAGCTGCCCGCCATGGATGTAGGTGGCAGCTCTGACCCTTACGTCAAACTGTACCTGCTCCCCGACAAAAAGAAAAAGTTTGAGACCAAAGTCCATAGGAAGACCCTCGACCCCAACTTCAACGAGACGTTCACGTTTAAGGTGAATTTAAACTCCTCGATAAGAGACACATTCAGAGTTGCCGATTGCCTTGGGGTCCAATCCATAACGCATAACATGTCTCAAATCGTAGTCTTTGGTGTGTATGTGCGTGCACGTGTGTTTGTGTATGTTTGTGTGTGTGTGTGTGTGTGTGTGTGTGTGTGTGTGTGTGTGTGTAGGTACCATACAGTGAGCTGGGCGGCAAGACTCTGGTGATGACGGTGTACGACTTTGATCGCTTCTCAAAACACGACGCCATAGGAGACGTGCGGGTCCCCATGAGCAGGATGGACTTCAGCCAGTCTCTGGAGGAGTGGAGGGACCTGCATAAGGCAGAGAAGGAGGAGGTGGGAACAGGGCAATACTGACAAAAAAAAGAATCACTGTAAACTCTAAAATGGCATTTCAATATGAAATGATCTGAATTAAGATTACATGAATATAAAGGAATATCATAAGAATGAATACATTATGTACACAAACTTCTTTATTCTAGCTATAAATGTGCCACACACACATGTGTAGAGAGGGAGCAAGGTTGCTTTGCTCTAGATTGATTTAAAATGGTTTTCTACATGAGGGATTCTGCACAGCACCAGAAGCTTGTTTGTACTGGACCAGCGGTCTGGCCGGGGTCATGAGATGGAAAAGTCAGTCAGTCACTCATGGACATTTAGTGAGTTTAGTGGGGAAATGGCCGTAGCTCGGGATAGTAAGGTGGTAGAAAGTCAGGTTTCGAGGGGTGGGTAGGAATAGTGGCTATAGGGCAGGAGTGTCAAACATACGGCCCGGGGGCCAGAAGCGGCCCACCAAAGGGTCCAATCCGGCCCACAGTATGACTTTGCAAAGTGAATTCCTTCGATCCAATTTCCAAGCTCAGGATTTGACATCTGATATTGATGCACTTGTGAAGGCTAAGAAGTGCCAGGTTTCAGTAGCAACTTACAATATGAAGTTTTCTGTTTTCATCAGTGAACGGTAAACTATTTTCACTACTGTTGAAGTACTCTTGAATATAGAGAATTGCACAGTTGCCGGCAATTATAATGCACAGTTGCAGACAGTAGATTTGATATGATAGGCCTATAGGTAGCTGAGATAACACTATGTGAAACTGTCTTCTTCAAATGTACCCGTAGGCTTAACTCTTTACACTAAGAAACTGGAAAATTGGGAGGTGTTGTTATTATTTATAGGTTATGATGGATTGATTTTCTTTGTCTGGCCCACTTGAGACCAAATTGGGTCGAGTGTGGCCTGTGAACTCAAATAAGTTTGACCCCCCTGGGCTAGGGGGATATGGGTGGTGTTTGGGGGGGGTGCGGGAGGGGGGGGGTGGCATAGGGATAGGAAGGTGCTAGAGAGTCGGGATTCGAGGGGTGGGTAGGATTAGTGGGGGCTAGGGGCCCCCTAGCCCCTAGACAGATATGGGTGGTGTTTTTTGTGCGGGGGTAGGGGGGGTGGGTGGAAGCACTGCGGTCTAAAACGTTTGCGCTTGTTAGGAGGGAAAACAGTTCTTCCTTTAAGGGAAAAAAACTGCAGGCTCTTGCAATTTGGATATTGCAGCTTCAAACTTTTTTATTGTAATTGTGAAGCCCTAGTTGAAATGACTGGAAGTTTACCATAACAATAACCTCAGCTCTCTTTCTCTCTCTCTCTCTCTCTCTGTCTCTCTCTCTCTGTGTCAGAGCGAGCGACTTGGGGATATCTGTCTGTCGCTGAGGTACGTGCCTACAGCAGGGAAGCTGACTGTGGTCGTTCTGGAAGCTAAAAACCTGAAGAAAATGGATGTGGGCGGTTTGTCAGGTGAGTCAGGGGAAGCGGGGAATCTGGATTTAGATTTCACGTTCATGTTCCAAGCGGGATCTTCTTAATGCCACACAGCCATACCGTCGGAGTTGCTTTCAATACAGTAGATGGGGGAGAAGAAGAGAAAAATGTCTGACATTTATAACACATTATAAACACAACAGATAGATAAATTGCAACCACTACCTTACATGTAACTGACATAAGGGTTCACAGAATCACGTGCGAATATGAGTTTATAACCTCTGACACCGATACAATTGTTCTTTTGCTTTAGCCACATGCCGAATAGACTCACAATTAAATCAAATGTTTCTCCTATAAATTCATACACACTAACCCTGCCCTTGTATCACATCAAGTTCTTCTTGTAGTTTAAAAATAAAGAAATAAATAAAATAAATAAATGGCTTTTTTTAATACTTAAATCATTGTAGCCTCTAGTAAAATATGACTAATTATACCATAAAAGAAATAATAATCTGTTTGTTCTAATTGAGCAGTAATGCCAGATAATGAATCCCCTTCATAGTTTTACAGCAGCGCTGAGCCACTTTCTATTGAAGGGGAACTCCGAGGTACAATAGACGTTGTGTTTCACTGATGGAGCTGTTCCATCTGTGCCAGGCTGTTGGTCTGCTGCTCCAACATAAACACTCCCTGTTCTCTCCGTCAGACCCGTACGTGAAGATCCACTTAATGCAGAATGGGAAAAGACTGAAGAAGAAGAAAACAACCATTAAGAAGCACACTCTGAACCCGTATTACAACGAGTCATTCAGCTTTGAAGTGCCCGCTGAACAGATAGAGGTACATACATTTATGTAGGCTATCGTGTACAAACACATACATACACGCATGCACGCACGCACACACAAATGCAATCCATCAGAAAGTCGTTAATGTTCACTATGTGTGTGTGTGTGTGTGTTTTCACGTATAGAAGGTGCAGATAGCAGTGACTGTGTTGGACTACGACAAGATTGGGAAAAACGATGCCATTGGGAAGCTGGTGATAGGCGGCACCAGCTCTGGGACTGAGGTACGCCATTGGTCGGACATGATGGCCAACCCCCGGCGACCAATTGCCCAATGGCACGGCCTGAAACCAGAGGATGAAGTCAACCCTCTGCTCAAGAAATGACCTTGTTGGGACCCCAGCAGGGCAGCAGCAGGGCAGCAGCAGGGCAGCGATGTGCAGCTGTTGTACGAAGAAGACCTTGCAGCATTTTACCACGACTATCGATGTGTGTTCCTACCTCTCTCCCCCCAGTTCTCCTGAAAAACACTTTCAAGATCCTGCAGCAAGTAAATCTCCCCAACAATCCCCAGTCACCCCCATGATGACACTCCTCACTATGACGGCCCTTATGCTCTTTTGCCTTCAAACAAACACATGCCTCTCCCACTGCTTCTCCCCTAAGCTTCTATACAGCGTTTTAAACATAGATGTGACATTATGTACAGTGCCATTAAACAAGATGAGATTTTTTTGATCCACGTGTTTCTCTCTCTCTCTCTGATACATTCAATGCTGTTCATCCAAACATACCCACACCCAGCCACACCTGATCTAGACATGATTTACCTGCAGAGGGAGACAAGGTTAGGTAAATCATGTAGAGGAGACGATCCAAAGAGCATTGATATCCGGATCTCATTTCCTTTAGCCTTTTGGAGCGTCTCCGCCTGTCATGCAGGAGGAGACAATCCAATAAAGGCGAAATTAAATGAGATCCGAATATGAATTCTCTTTGGATTGTCTTCCTGTGCGTGATTTACCTAACCTTGTGAAGCAGCTGGAGTCGGGCCATTTGGCAGCGTCAGCTTATGATTTACCTGCGCATGGAGACAATCCAAATAGCATACATACACGGATCTCATCTCCTTTAGCCTTTGGATTGTCTCCCTCTGCAGGTAAATCATGTCTATATCAGGTGCGGCTACAGAGGGAGACGATCCAAAAGGCTAAATGAAACAAGATCCGAATATGAATGCTCTTTTGCCCCTACTCTGTAATTACCTTTAGCTCATTCAATGTTTGCTTGTAATCAATTCATTTGATTTTAACATGGAAATCACAGTTCTCTCTCACACAACATTTTCAATCATACTTCCTCCAAACATCATCCACTTGGGCTTTGGGCCACGTAAGAAAGTGTAAGACTGAATTGAGATTTGGAGTACAGCCAGGGTCCAAAATTAACACCCGGTAAAAGCGCCAAATGCGGGTCAATTTTTGGGTTTGGCAGATGGGAAAAATAGGTCACCCGCCAGCTGGCTGGTAAATAATTTGGAATCAATCACAGCATAGGTTTTTATGTGCTGGCCGGCGGAGACTAATGTGACCCTCGCTGGCCACCATACCTATCGTGATGTCAGCGATTCATCGAATCAAATCAAAGCAGCGCTGAATCAAAACAAGCAGTCAGCAGCTTACTGCTATTTTGCACTTTCTGCATAATGTCTAGAAACATTTGCGTTGTTACGTGTTACTGTACGCTCACACGGGCAGACTTTCAGATAATTCCTGTCATAAGATTACATACAAAGTCAATGCAAACATGTGAGTAGATGAGATTTTGCCCCGGGTGGTGCGTATGGTGCGAGAGACGCGTTTTGTGTTTTTGCAGCACGAATTACGCGATTTTCGCCTCGTTTTTTCTTCGAGCGAATAATGTGCAGAAGAAAACCCGCACAAGTGAAGCATTCCTTTTGCCTTGGTGTGAACGTACAGACAGTTACAGTATGTGTCCACTGTCACTGTGAATCCACGCTAGGGGCAGCCCTGCTGCACAGAACTGTTCCTTGCTGCACCTGATTGGACGAACAACAGCGTTCGGCCCTGATTGGACGAACAGCGTCTTGATGCGTGGAAAAAACTTGGCGGCAAATTTGAAACTTTCTCTTCCTATATGAAGACCATTCAGTGAAATGTTTCTGATTTGATGCATACACTAGGCCATGCAGTGTCTCCCTCTGCCTTCGTTCTGGGCAACGGTTCGTTTAAAAGATCGGATACGAGTTTGGGAGGCGGGGGAGGGGGGAGGCGCCGGGCACGGACCTCATTTGCATAAAGTATCTGGTGCTATACTTGATGCAGATGAGCAGGTGGGCGGTGCAGGCTCCTGGCTCGGGGAACTCCCCACATGCCACACAATGCATTGCACGGCTGCCTCCAATACACATGAATGGGAGCGTGCAAATAATACGCTCAAATGGAGAAGCACCTTAGAGATGTGACAACACATTCCCACCAAAAAGAAAAGATCAGCGTTTGGAGGTGGTGTCTGGACGACGCAGGAGCCCCGAGATCCTGGCTGAAATATAATGCTAAAACCCAGAGTATGAATAATGCATGATGCAGCTTTATGGACGGTAAAAATATTTTTGGCCGGTAAATTTTCTCAGGTTACCTGCTGTTGGCAGATGAGCAAAAAAGTTAATTTTGGACTCTGAGTACATTCCTATGTCAAGTGTAATTGCCCAAAAAAGTGTCTGGCATCACCTACGGTGGGAACAGAAATATTTTAGTTTCCTCCTCTTTTTCATCATACTCATATATTGCAAAATGATGTATCTTCATTTATGTCCCTGATGCTCACTGTCTGTTAGTTTTACTTTTAGTTCTATTTATCCAAAGCATCTGAAAACAACACCTTGCTTGCCAGCTTATCTGATCTGTAAATTAAATAAATGTCAAATATACAGACTGGATTAAGTTCTCTGTCCCTAATCACAGTGCTCTTTTTTCATTGGTGGAGGAGAGATAAAGGTCTACTGAGTGGAGAGTGTTCCAAACAGGCCAAATAGAATAGAATAGAAGGAAGTTAAAGGGAAACTGCCAGTTTTGCAGGCATTCATTTAGTTTGACCAATAGTTTGATTGCCCCAATAAAGCCTTAAAGACATGTTCGTGGTTGTGGCCGTCGATCACCTGCAATAACAGACGAGGAAGCCTGAACTTGCAGAAGTCTGGTGCACGGGCAACAAGATGGTAAATATGAGTCAAAGTTTTAATCACACCTACCATGGCCTTTCACTATCCTCACCGTCACGTACTGTATATCTCTCATTTATATGGAGGAGTAACCATTTCTTATGCACAGGACAAGAGAACTGTTCACTGCTGCCACACATGCGGTAGACCGACGAAGGGCCACAAGTGTCCAGTGGGAGCCAACTGCAACCTGGAGCCACTTCCAGACCAGCTCGAGGAATGCGCTGCTGCTGCTACACACGAAAGACGCCCTGCTTTGAACATGTCTGCAGAGCGTTTGGAGGCGAACAGAAAAAGGAAGAGGACTGATGAATATTTGGAGAAGAGAAAAAGAAGCACAGTGGCTACTGGGGTACGGTGGTGCAGTGGTAAGCGCTGTCGCCTCACAGCTCGAAGGTCCTGGGTTCGATTCCCACCTGGGACGCTGTGGGCGCTGGAGTTGTGACCTCCCCATATCTTCAGTGCCCACTGCCCAGGTGGGCTATCTCGTCGAAAGGGCCTTTCTGTGTGGAGTTTGCATGTTCTCCCCGTACCCCCCAGGGGGTTCCTCCGTACATAGCCCCCCACTAAAAACATGCAGAAGATCGTCATCCGACCAGTGACGACAACATCTGAAGTTGGTCCAATGAAGGTCCCCGGGCGCTGGAAAGAAAAAGCGACCACTGCTCCTGGCCTGCCCCCTGGAGGAAAGGACAAGCCTGGATGGGTCAAATGCAGAGGACATATTTCACCGGCCACCGTCAGCATGAGTGTGTGTAGTGGCCGCATGCATGTGTTGTAGTGTGTTCGTGTGACAATAAAGACGGGCTGCCGTCTGAAAATCGTGTTTACAAAGCAGACTCAAGCAGCAAAAGTGTTCAGGGTCAGCTTGGAGTGAGCCTGGCCACGTCTCTAACAAAGTGCAGCCCTTTCACATCAAAGACATGATGACCGAGATCTGCATTGCCGGCTGCAAGGCAACTCCTCTGGGAGTTGACCAAGGAGAAGGAGGGAGGGAAGACCTTCAGCAAGTGCTGTGGCTATGAAGCCATCAAGGTCACTCCCTTCACTGACCCCAGCCCGGAGCTGCAGAGCCTCTACACCAGCGACAGCCCAGAGTCACGCCAGTTCCTCTCCAACATCAGGAGCTACAATGGGATGGTTGCCATGGCCTCCATGCTCATCAAAGATGGAAACATGTTCCAGGTCAAGGGGAGTGGTCCAGCACCATTCAAAATGTCCGGCCAGATGTATCACGTATCCCAAGTGTTCTGTTCCCTGAGAGCGACCAGAAGCCCAAGTACGCACAGATCTACGTGTATGATGAGGAGCACGAGTTGGACAACAGGCTGGATGAAGAAGTATGTGCAGAACATTACAATGGACACTTGAAACAGTACAGCGCGAGTTGAAGGAAAGTAGCTCAGGAGGTAGAGCGGGTTGTCCCCTAATCGCTTTGTATAAAAGAGGTCGGTGTTTCGATCCGCGCCTCCTCCAGTCTGCATGTCGAAGTGTCCTTAGGCAAGATACTGAACCCAAAATTGCTCCCGATGGCGGTGTATGAATGTCTGTGTGAATGGGTGAATGTACCTACTACTCATTGTAAAGCGCTTTGGATAAAAGCGCTATATAAATGGAGGCCATTTGCATTTACCATTTACCATAACTACTACGTCAAGCAGTTCAAGACAGGCGCAGACATTTTCAAGGCAAATCCTGACAAGAATTGAAGATGGTGTTCAAGGAAAAAGGTTCAGCTGCAGCAAGAAAAAAGTATTACAGAATCCAGCAGTGTCTGGTGTGTGTGTCATAGCCCCCAGGGACCAGACTCAGCCAAGGGATGTGGTTTTGGACAGGACCAAGTCCGATCATCCATAGCAGAGTGAGATAGTGAACATCCACCAGATGCACCAGATGTACTACGACCCTGCGCCTACCTACTGCCTGGACACCTTCTACAGGCTCACCCGCAAAGGTCCTAAAATGCTTACGTCCCAGCAGCTAAATGCGCAGTTGAGCGGTGCGCATGCCAGTTGAGCAGTGGCCGAACTGCGGGCGAGGTCACGGCCGAGCTGCGTATGCGAGACTGCAAAGCGGGCGATTTCCATAACTGCACCCATGGCGTCTCCACCCTACAGTAGGCTAGTTTCTATAATAAGGCGACCTGGCGTGCCGTGGCGCACAATTACTCGAGTCACTGTCACTGATGACATCACTTATGATATCACAATTGCTTGAGTGACATCACTGATGACATCACAATTTGCTCAAGTGATATCACTGATGACATCCCTGATGCTTCATTGAGTGTTGATGATGTCACAATGGCTCAGAGTGTGAAGGCTTAAATATAAAAACATCAAATATTGACCCCCCCCCCCCCCCCATCCCCCCAACACACACACACACACACACACACACACACACACACACACACACCAGATTCAAGGTGATTGGAGCAATGGTGCACCTTGCAACTCCGGACAGACTTCTCTCCAATAGTAAGAAAAATACATGTTAATACACCTACAGACTGTCATTTTCCTATAACGTTAGTAAGAGTGCTGTGGTGATAATAGCCTACTGGATTGGGGGGGATTTGGTTTCGCAATATGTAGGTTAACTCATTCGTTTAGTTAAATAGTTAGGCCATAGCCTAAATATAGCCAATTTGATAGCACAGAAAGCTAACGTTAGCACTGGGGCTAATAACATGGTGTTGTATTGGTGGTCTGGAGCTGAATCTGAATCCCCTGTTCCTCCAAGCTTGTTGCTAAATAAGCCTACGTCAAAAAAAAGTCTCCCTCCCAGGCAGGTCATGTGGCCGTCCAGTCACAAATACTAGTGAGGAAAACTTCCGTGGTGGGGCCACACTGTAGCTACACCTGCGGTCTCATACCACACTCATACACACTGACACAGCCACACACAGCCACACACACACAGCCACACACACACACACGCACAGCCACACACACACAGCCACACAGAGGTGAATAGCCGAGACTGTCTGCTGTCACTGGCTGAGGATGTTGGAGTGACAGAGAGCAGCGTAGGCTTACCTGCCCACACAGGTACTCGTCATCCGCCCAGGTAGGCTTACAGGTACGGCCGTGCATCATCGTCCTGGTGTGACCAGACCAAAGCAGCCTAGACCCTTCCTTCACTCCCGGGACCACTGATGAGATGCACCGTTAGCGTTTCGGTGGGACTTCGTTTCGGACTCTGAGATGAACGTAAAGTGGACTGTGAAACGATTTCTTCTTATGTCGTTTTCAATCTCCCACTTGCTGATACTTGAGGGTGAGTCTGACTCTGAAAGTTCTCCCTTTACAAAAAAGAATGATACTACTGTAATAATACAAGTAGGCTATAGATACAAGAGTGATAAGCTAGGCATAGTGATGAGGTAAAAAAAAAAAAAAAATCACTTCACCGTTCAGTAGTAGCTATGCTACCACAACACTCTTAAGTCCCTATAGCAATGTTAATAGGAATATAATAGTGATGTTTGTCAGAGCTAATATAAACCAGTAAAGCAAAATGTACTAACGCTCACTCAATTAGTGCTTTTAAAATTGTTATAATGTCCTAATAAGCTTAAATGCCATGTAAATCATTATGACAGGCTATAAAAAATACACAGACATGCATTACACAGCTGTTCCTGATTGGGCAGGCATCTCAAGGTCAATAGATACGGATCTTGAATCTGGCAAATAACTGATGATGATAATAATTTTCATGTTTAATGTATATCTTTATGTTTAGGAGTTCACAGCCAGGTTTCAGAGACAGAGGGAAGACTACAGAGGTAATTAAGACAAAGAAGGCAAATCGATGACACCGATATAAATATATAATATAGGCTATTATGTAATATTTGTTAGAAATTCCTCCCGTTGATGTTTTACATGTCATTCTAACATGGTTTATAGACTGACGTGTGCTTTTGCGCTTACTTTTTCGGTTACTCTGTGTGTGTGTGTGTGTGTGTGTGTGTGTGTGTGTGTGTGTGTGTGTGTGTGTGTGTGTGTGTGTGTGTGTGTGTGCGTGCGTGCGCGCGCGTGCCCGTGGTTGCTTGCGTGTGCGTGTGAGGGTTCAAAAAAGAGGGGTTTGGAGTTTGAATTCAAGTGGTGTAAAGTGCACTTAAGTCTCCCCTCTGACTGTTTCTTCCCACTAATGTGCATGTTTGTGTGTGTGCAGAAGGGCTAATGCACTTCGGAGGAAACGGGATCTCCTCGGGGAGGAGGTGGGTACACTACACCTAAGAGAACCAGAGGAGGTCAGGGCACCCACATGCGCACAACACCCTAAGCGGCACAAAGCTGCTCTTTGTAGAGAAGGACACACACTCAATAACCGATGCACTTTCTCTCACACAAACTGATGCAACTTTCAACTTACAGGAGGCAGGAAGCGCAACAAGTACAGTACAGTGTCACCGATGCTGTTAATTCTCAGGTATTTATTGCAGGAACTACTCTGAGTGTTTCTTGTTCTTTGTTTTCCAAGACATACAGGCCGCTTCTGTCGGAGGGCGCTCTCTCACGCAGCGTCCTACACAACTACACAGCCAGAGACGCCTCTTCAGGTATGCATGCACCACGCAGACACACACAGGTGCATTGCTTATGAATTGATGATGAACGCACAAGCACTATTAACAACACTGTCCTCATCCCGGGAAGACAGACAGGTACACAGACAGGTACACAGACAGGTAGACAGACAGGTAGACTGACAGGTACACAGACAGGTACACAGGGCTGAGTGAATCTGAGGTCATTATCCAGGTAGACAGGGGCAGATGTGACTTATAGTCATTGAGGCCATTTACACCTGGCGCTAACATGTGTTTTCTGTGATCAGATTGCAATCAGATTGTGTTTTATCACTTGAAATGTCAGGTGTAAACACCCCCAAAACGCATTGAAGAAGGATTGCAATCTGATCGGCCCAAACCACCTCCAGAGGTGGTCAGGGATGCATTGGGTACACTTTGAACACAAGTGTAAATGCATTATGTGTCCTCTCAATCTGGATACAGCAACTTTATGCGGATTGAGAGGACAACCATTTCTGCAATCAGATTGCAATCTGATGGCAGAAAACGCATGTTAACGCCAGGTGTAAATGGAATCAGGCTGAAGTGATAAAATACAATCGGATTGCAATCTGATGGCAGAAAACGCATGTTAACACCAGGTGTAAATGGCCTCATTGGGGGGCAGATGTAGACCGACAGGTAGACAGACAGGTAGACAGGGCTGAGTGAATCTGAGGTCATTATCCAGGTAGACAGGGCTCAGTGAATCTATCATCATCCAGGTAGACCGACAGGTAGACAGGGCAAAGTAAATCTATCATCATCCAGGTAGACCGACAGGTAGACAGGGCAAAGTAAATCTATCATCATCCAGGTAGACCGACAGGTAGACAGACAGGTAGACAGACAGGTAGACAGACAGGTAGACAGACAGACAGGTAGACCGACAGGTAGACAGACAGGTAGACAGACAGGTAGACTGACAGGTAGACAGACAGGTAGACCGACAGGTAGACAGACAGGTAGACAGACAGGTAGACTGACAGGTAGACAGACAGGTAGACAGACAGGTAGACAGACAGGTAGACAGACAGACAGGTAGACTGACAGGTAGACAGACAGGTAGACAGACAGGTAGACAGACAGGTAGACTGACAGGTAGACAGATAGGTAGACAGACAGGTAGACAGACAGGTAGACTGACAGGTAGACAGACAGGTAGACAGACAGGTAGACAGACAGGTAGACAGACAGGTAGACTGACAGGTAGATTGACAGGTAGACTGACAGGTAGACAGACAGGTAGACAGACAGGTAGACTGACAGGTAGACTGACAGGTAGACTGACATGTAGACAGACAGGTAGACAGACAGGTAGACCGACAGGTAGACAGACAGGTAGACAGACAGGTAGACTGACAGGTAGACAGACAGGTAGACAGACAGGTAGACAGA
>NC_139636.1:28268453-28283453 GCF_964638095.1 Poromitra crassiceps
GAGAGATCGTATCTACACCACAGTACACAGTGTGGGTAAGATCTCAAACTACTTCACCAAGAGAGATCTTATCTACACCACAGTACACAGTGTGGGTAAGATCTCAAACTACTTCACCAAGAGAGATCTTATCTACACCACAGTACACAGTGTGGGTAAGATCTCAAACTACTTCACAGAGAGATCTTATCTACACCACAGTACACAGTGTGGGTAAGATCTCAAACTACTTCACCAAGAGAGATCTTATCTACACCACAGTACACAGTGTGGGTAAGATCTCAAACTACTTCACCAAGAGAGATCTTATCTACACCACAGTACACAGTGTGGGTAAGATCTCAAACTACTTCACAGAGAGATCTTATCTACACCACAGTACACAGTGTGGGTAAGATCTCAAACTACTTCACCAAGAGAGATCTTATCTACACCACAGTACACAGTGTGGGTAAGATCTCAAACTACTTCACCAAGAGAGATCTTATCTACACCACAGTACACAGTGTGGGTAAGATCTCAAACTACTTCACAGAGAGATCTTATCTACACCACAGTACACAGTGTGGGTAAGATCTCAAACTACTTCACAGAGAGATCTTATCTACACCACAGTACACAGTGTGGGTAAGATCTCGAACTACTTCACAGAGAGATCTTATCTACACCACAGTACACAGTGTGGGTAAGATCTCAAACTACTTCACTGAGATAGATCATATCCTGAGTTGATAGAGCAAGTCAGAATGCAGGCCAGTGGCTGTTTGTAAGTAAGTAAGTAAGTAACTCTTTATTTATATAGCACCTTTTAAAACACAAGGTTACAAAGTGCTTTACACATGGACAAAGTAAACAGTAAAATACAACATAATACAGTACAATGATAAAGAGCAAAAACAAAACGATCAAAGAAAATATTTATAAAAAGTAGCAGCCTCATTACCAGAAAGGTGATTTTGTATCTTTTGGAATCTCGTTCAAATGACACAGCATGTGTGGCTAATCCTTATTATTCCTTCCTTTGTTTCTCTTCTATTTTCTCTCTCTGTCTCTCTCTTCCCCCCCTCTCTCCCCCCCCCCCCCTCTCTCTCCCCCCTTCTCTCTCCCCCTCTCTCCCCCTCTCTCCCCCTCTCTCTCTCCCCCTCTCTCCCCCCCCCCCCTCTCTCTCTCTCTCCCTCTCTCTCCCTCTCTCTCCTCCTCTCAGATCCACAACAGCAGAGCGTGTGATGGGAGTGTGTATTTGTGCCCACGAGCCCTCAGCCTGTTTTTCCCTAATGAGGACGAGATCCACATCTCGGGATATCAGGTCCACCAGGGAGGCCGCAGGTGTGTGTGTGTGTGTGTGTGTGTGTGTGTGTGTGTGTGTGTGTGTGTGTGTGTGTGTGTGTGTGTGTGTGTGTGTGTGTGTGTGTGTGTGTGTGTGTGTGTGTGTGTGTGTGTGTGTGTGTGTGTGTGTGTGTGTGTGTGTGTGTGTGTGTGTGTGTGTGTGTGTGTGTGTGTGTGTGTTTGGGGAAGACAAAGAGAGAAAATGACATTGAGAAACTTTCGAGATTCAGAGAAACTTTCGAGATTCAGAGAAACTTTCAAGATTCAGAGAAACTTTCGAGATTCAGAGAAACTTTCGAGATTCAGAGAAACTTTCGAGATTCAGAAACATGTAGCAGTATAACTTAAGAAAACGTATGTAAAAAACACCTTAAAAAATCACCAGCTCGCACACCTACCCAAACATGTACAGTACACACGCATGCACGCACGCGTGGTGCGTGGTTGCTTAAACTCACTCTCCCAGTATAAAGGCCCGTTAATCAGCTCCGCCAAGGGAGCGAGCTCTCTTGGTGTAGTGGTTAGCGTGTGCGCTTTGGAAGCCGGAGGTTTCGAATCCACCCCTGGGCAAGCCCTTAACATGGGTTGCTGCAATTACCATCACCATAACACCGTTACACTTACCATGGCGTGTACTTTGACTTTGGGGTTAGTCTAAAGTCAGGGTTAGGGTTCGGGTTCGGGTTAAGGGGCGTTCACACCGAGATATTTATTTTTCGCTCTGTCGCTCAAGTCAACCCTTTGGAATCGCTCTGTCGCTCTGTTTAAATCGCTCATCAACAGGCACACGAAATGACGGACATGTGGGGGATATAACGTTACGCAATGTCATGCTGTTTGTCCACTACGAGCCACCGTCATTGTTTACAAGCTAAGCCTATCAGCGTGCTCCTAATGCGAGCTGCATACCGGTAGTACAGACTTCACTTCATGTCAGCTCTCAGCCTGTCAATGCGGTTTGTTGCCACACAATAAACCAGCGGTTTGTTCCAAGCCAGAGTGATCCTTGACTCGCTCTCACACAGCAGCCAATCAGCATTGAACAGCGAGCGACTGATGCCAGCGTATTTTCGCTCGAGTTGGAATATTTCATCTTGAGCGACGAGCGTATTTTCTCCCTGTCGCTCTGTCTCTGCCGCTCGGACGCCCAGCGATTATTCTCCCAGGCGAATATACGCTCATTCGCTCGTTTGCATTGACTTTGTATGTAAACTCGACGCCAGCGACCAACTTTAATAGGTCGGTGTGAACGCAGCTTTAGTGTATAGTTAGGGTTATCCTGAAAACAAATATATCGTCATTGACTTTGGGGTTAGTGTATAGTTAGGGTTATCCTGAAAACAAATATATCATCATTGTTAGAACTTATGGACCAGTTTTCGAAAGAAAGCCATTTGAAGGTACAAAATGTGGGACTTTTACTTTGAAAATCTCAAAGGATGCAGTAAAGAATGATTGATTTTGAGTTAGTATGCAGGCAGGGTTGTCCTGAACTCAAATATCAGTCATCATTGTCAGGATTCTTTTGGCTTTGGGCCTTTGGGGGGGTGGCTAAAAGCTCTTTGGGGGGCGGCAAAAATCCCCCTATTCAGGAAAAACCCTGCACACAGCCAGAAGCACAATAGAGCATGATCTCCAAAAACAGAGCTCTCTCTTTCTAACTCTCTCTCTCCATCTTGCGTGTGTGTGTGTGTGTGTGTGTGTGTGTGTGTGTGTGTGTGTGTGTGTGTGTGTGTGTGTGTGTGTCTGTGTGTCTGTGTGTCTGTGTGCGTGTGCCTGTGTGTAATGCCAGGCTAAGTTTGCCTCAGACTGTAGGCGGTGTGTTTATCGAGCGGCTGGCCGATTACCTGCTGGTGAAGACCGTGTTCGGCTTCTCTTTGGCCTGGGACGGCGGCTCGGGCGTCTACCTGAAAATGAGTGAGGAGCACCAGGGCGCCCCCTGTGGCCTGTGTGGGAACTTCAACCACCTGGCTAGCGATGACCTCACCACTGCACGTGGTAAGACCGGCCTGACCGGGCCCCTCCCCTTGCCCTCTTATCTCCTCTCTCAGCAACCACTCACCACAATTATGATTATTATACACTCAACAGATGGGACTATTATAGCAGCAGAGGGGCTGGCAGAGGAGAGGAGGGGTAGAGGGGGGGTAAGGGGCTGGCAGAGGAGGGGTAGAGGGGGGGTAATAGTTTCTACTGTATTTGTATGGCTGAAAGGAGCAAGAATTCGTCCTCGGATGATGCGTCATCCCAACTGCGCCCCCTACTGGTTTGAGTAGAGCTGTTCAGTGAAGTAGGAATGAGCTCAGAGAGAGAGAGAGAGAGTGGGCCTCGGTTCACACCAGGCGCTATTCAGAAGCAGCGCATAACAGAAGCTGAGTGCCACGCTAAACCAGTCACACCAGAAGCACTCTCTTTTCCCCAGCACCTCGCTTGGCGCTGCCCTCCCCCTGCTCACAACTTGCATTGACTTCATGCCTGGTAGCTCGGGTGCAGTGCGCTTGCAGCGTGGCTTCAGCGTGGCGTGGCTGGTGTGAACAGTCTCGCCTGTTAACAAGGACGCCGAAATGAAACTGCCATAGCGCTGCGTAGCTTCAGCGTGGCTCTATGATGTGAGCCCGGGCTAAGTGAACAAGTGCAACGGTTCTGGCCCTGGAGCTGCAACTAGTTTACATGCTGCGTCGACAAACACACAGTTACAGTCAGACTTCCTCTTAATTGACTTAATGGACTTTTGATCAGACTTGTTGTTCATGTTCAAGCTCAGGTTTGTCATCAATATATAGAGACATCGGGCATCCTGGTAGTGTAGTGTTAAAATCCCTGCCTACCAACACGGGGGTTGAACGTTCGCATCCTTGGTCGCGTATCCAAATACAGGCACAATTGGCTGGTGTCTGCGGGGGGGAAGCCGGATTGAGGGTATTGTCCTGGTCGCTGCACTAGCGCCTCCTCTGGTCGGTCGGGGTGCCTGTTCAGAGGGAAGGGAACTGGTTGGAATAGTGTAATCCTCCCACGTGCTACGTCCTACCGGTGAGGCTCCCACTGTCAGGTGAAAAGAAGCGGGCGGCTACAGCTCATGTGTCGGAGGAAGCATGGTGCTAGTCTCGGCTCTCCCCAGATCAGCAGAGGGTGGAGCAGTGACCGGGGCAGCAGGGGGAATAATTGGCAAAGTACAATTGGTGATAAAATCAGAAAATAATAATAATACAAATATATAGAGAGAGACATCAAGAAATTCATCTACCTGTTTGGATGCGTATGGTCTGTGTGTGTGTGTGTGTGTGTGTGTGTGTGTGTGTGTGTGTGTGTGTGTGTGTGTGTGTGTGTGTGTGTGTGTGTGTGTGTGTGTGTGTTTTAGGCATTCGGACAGAGGAGCCTTCAGTGTTTGGTAACAGCTGGGCGGTGGACCTGCCTCATGAAAGGGCCTGTCGCTCAGTAGACCTGGACTTCAACGGGCCCTGCCAGTCTGAATCCGACATGGATGTGAGAACCTCAGAACACAGCGACATAGTTTTTACTGAGCACTACACACACAGAGTGCTTGGCATAAATAAAAAGAACAGGCTACATTCAGACATCCTGTGTTGTCTTATTTTTAGATTATTGGAGAAACAAATCTAAACATATATTTAGTATTTTGTCAGCCTCTCATAATCTTAGCCATGTTGACTGTTGCTGACGTGCTATCTAACAGACTATACATGAACTAATAAAGATTGGAAACATTTATCATGCTACTGTAACAGACATAAAGAGAGACTGATAACATCACAGTGTATTATTTGTTGCGTATTCTTACCCATTTTAATTTGAATGTGTCCAGGATGCCATAGAGAAGTGCAGTGCGCTCCTCTTCTTCCCATTTGTGTCCTGCCATGAAAATATTGACCCAAACCCCTTTGTGGCCAGCTGTGTCTCCGACCTGTGTGGGTAAGTCAAAGCATCTACATCTACATCTACATCTACATCTGCATCTACATCTACAAAGCATATACAGCATTGTTCCACTGTATCTGTCTTGTTTTGCACTTGTCCCTCTTATGTGAAAAAAGATTAATGCACTTTAAAGGAACACTCCGCCCATTTTCAACCAGCTTTGTATCATTAGAACATCAGTAGTATATCAGAAAACTGTAAACTGTTTTGAAGTCTGTCATTTAATTTGACAGTTATTGAGTGTTAAAGTGTGGACCAGTGACATCACTGGTCCACACTAACTCAAATTAATAACTCATTAACTCAAATCAACTCTCAATAACTGTCAAACTATTCATTATTCATCTAGTTTGACAGTTATTGAGATTTGATTTGAGTTAATGAGTTATTAATTTGAGTTAGTGTGGACCAGTGATGTCACTGGTCCACACTTTAACACTCAATAACTGTCAAATTAAATGACAGACTTCAAAACAGTTTACAGTTTTCTGATACACTACTGATGTTCTAATGATACAAAGCTGGTTGAAAATGGGCAGAGTGTTCCTTTAATGCCAAAACAAGTTCCTATATGTTACATAACATAATGGCGAATAAATTATATCTGATTCTGATTCTGATCTGTAATGAGGGTTAGATGTATTTCACTTGGTCTCCTCAGGTAGAGGTTATCTTTGATTGGAATATTTCCGCAACAAAGTTCCCAAACAACGATTGCACACTTTTTTGTTTGTTTCAGATCCGATGATGAGGAAACGTTTTGTCGAGCGTTGGTTGAGTACACCCGAGCCTGCTCACATGTGGGATACCCAGTGAGAGAGTGGAGGGACAGCTTCCCTTCCTGTAGTAAGTTACCAATACAAATCTCAACATTAGCCTGTCACTTTTGGACCACAGCTACAGTATACAGTATATATACATATATATATAGTTACTAATGTACATTTTAAGCTACTACGGGAATACCAGTACCTGTGTGACTGACCATTGAGTCAGACCTCACTCACAGAGTTGGCATGCAGCCTCTCCTCCCTCTCCCCGCAGAGGGTTTTCATAGTCCACTTCACTGGCTGATTACAACTTTGAGCTGTGTGTTTGTCCAGGCAAATTTAGAGCTGGACATGGTTTATTCCATGCCAATCTGCCCTTAGCGTTAAACTCACCTGTTTGTGTCTGTATGTAGATGATGGCTGTGAGGAGAGTTTTGTCCATAGAGACTGTATCAGTTGCTGTCCCCCCACCTGCACATTTGAGAAAGAGTGTCTGGGGACCAACCTGCATTGTCTGGATGGCTGCTACTGTCCCGATGGTATTTAAACAAAAAGCACACACTCTTCATCATTTCTTGTTAATTGTGTTTAGTTAGTTGAGCTCCAAATACCCTTTCCCTTTCCAATCCTCCTCCCCAAAGGCCTTATCCTCCAGAATGGAACGTGTATTGCTGTTTCTCAGTGTCCATGTGTGTACCACGGCCAATCCTATGTGCAGGGACACGTGCTCGAGCAGGGCTGCAGTGTTTGGTGAGTGTCTACTAGAAATAAAACATATTTATCGCATTAAGTGCCCAACTAAAGGTGGAAGTGGATAAAAAACTCTTTTGTACATATATTTATGCAATATATTTTTCTGAACTAGAAAACAAGGACAGGCTTTTTGTCCAAGCCTTTTACGTGCAGTGTGCAGAATTATTTCCCAATTTTTCTAGTGAGCACGTAGCACAGTGAGTATCTACTGTGTTTTCTCTTTACATTGTGTGCACGTAACACAGTCACTACCTACCTACGCTGTTAATCTACTGTATTTTCTCTTTACAGTGTGTGCATGGGAGGAGTGTGGAACTGCACTGAGAATGACTGCACAGGTGAGTTTATCCTTCCCTGTTCAGATCAGTTACACCCCATTTACACATGGTTTTTAAATGCGACCTGTATCCGGATAAGTGATCTGGATAATGGTCACATTTAAAAACAAGGAAAACACATTCCTTTACAAACATTTACAAAGTAAATGGGGTGTAAGAGATCTGAACACAATGTGAGACCAGGCTACCTCCAGATGTGGTCAGGAAGATCTGATCACACCCTGATCACGATGCATTTACACCTGGCATTAACATGCATTTTTCCTGATCCAGATAACATCCAGATAACTTCCGGATACAGGTCACATTTAAAAACCAGGTGTAAATGGAGTGTTAGTTCACCTCCTCTCTCTCTCTCTCTCTCTCTCTCTCTCTCTCTCTCTCTCTCTCTCTCTCTCCCTCTCTCTCTCTCTCTCTCTCTCTCTCCCTCTCTCTCTCCCTCTCTCTCTCTCTCTCTCTCCAGTGGAGTGTTCAGTGGTAGGGGATGTGTTTGTGACGACGTTTGACGGCAGGATGTTCCTCCAGCCGGGGGCGTGTCAGTACGTCCTGGCCAAGAGCCGCAGCAGCAGCAGATTCACCGTCACACTGCAATACACCACCTGTGCAGAGGTTGCATGCACTCTTGTGTACACCTACACACACACACACACACACAACACATTGCAGTGCCCTACCTGTCCTGCTCACACACACACACACACACACACACACACACACACACACACACACACACACACACACACACACACACACACACACTGCGGTATTCTGCCTAGAGGTAACCTTCCCTCCTGTCTGGCCTGTGCGTCTGCAGCAGCAGGTGTGCATCCAGTCAGTGACGGTGGTGTTGGACGAGGACGTGAGTCGTCAGGTGACATTGACCAGAGAGGGGGAGGTGCTTATCGGAGTCAATCCAGCGCCCATCCTGCCCTATGTCGACGGTAGGGATCAAAGCCTCATATATCACCATAAGTTTATATTTTACGCAGACTGCAACTTAATCACATTAAAAGAATAACCCTTTGTACCCAGCAAAATTACGCTTAGGACTGGTTATTTCATATTGCATATTGCATATTTTTTCTTGTGGAAATAGATATTGTGGACGTGCGGAGGCTGACCAATGTATTCACGCAGCTGAAGGCAGGGGGGCTCGGTCTGCGGCTGCATTATGATGGCCGAGGGGGGCGGGTCTATCTGCAGCTGGACAGCCAATGGCACGGACTGACGCTTGGCCTGTGTGGAACCTTCAACGGAAATCTACGCGATGACTTCCTGTAAGCAATTTCTCCTTCGTTAAAGGATGCTTTACCGATGATCAACCCACTTTGTATCATTAACTCATTCCTCGCCAGAGTTTCAAAGGAAAAGTCGCCAGCCAGCGCCAGGGTCTCTGAGCATTTTCAGTGATTTTCCGCGACCCACAGAATATTTTCTTCTCTGACTATGTAAAAACCAAATATCCCAAAAAGGCAGAACAAAGCCTCTACTTTCATGGAAAAAAAAGTTTGTTTCTGCCGTTCTTTTAGTTATCGACACTTGACTGTAGGTCCTTTTCACTGAAAACGCGTGTCTCTCACCAGGAATCGGAGAAAATGCCTTTTTGTGCAGCGAAGCGAGTGAGAACTTCACCCCGCATGGAGAGCGCACTGGGGCGGGTCACGCTCTCATGTTCTCCGTGGGGCTGGTGCTTCCTGGTACTCGATGTGTGGAGGTCTGGGGGCATATTTGACGGCTGAAATGTACACTATGTGAGGGTTCACAAAGCGGATGATTGATCTAACTGACAGGAGCAGTGATTGGTGTGAAATAAATCCTTCCGCGTTGAGTGACTGTCACGAGCCCGTGTGACAACGCGTCCAGCCCGGGGGAAACAACTCCTTGTACCGCGCTTTGAGGCACCAGGCTGGATGTGTTTTATGAGCTTCCTCCATGAAGGGAGATCGATGCTGAGAACGCTGGCTGGTTTTGTGGGGGGAAAAACTCCTGGCTTGGATACGAGTACGATAAGCACTTCATAAGGTGGCCAAGAGCGCCATCTATCACACGACGGTGAAAACACCTATTGACATCCCCTGACGTCAATTTAAAACGTTTTAAAACGTTCCATGGCGGAAAATGAGTTAATAATCTCGGTAATATAAGCACATGGGCAGGCGGTGTTTACCTTCTCTCTCTGTTTTGTGACGCATTTTATGTCACAACAGAGCTGCGGAAGTTCTGCTCGAGACGCGGAATGTGCTCCGAGGGCGGCTGTTATTGTGTATTTTTTTAAGTATGTGCACATCCACAGAGAATGCATTGAGAGCCTTAACGAGTCTTAATGACTTGCAGCTGCAGCAGAGTTTCTGCAGGAGGATTTTTCTCCATGAGGTAAACGGAGAGAGAAGGTAAACACTGCCCGTGTGCTTATATTACCAAGATGATAAGTGGGTTGATTATGGGTAAAGCCATCCGTTAAAGGTTAGTGCTGACAGTTGCGTTGTGTGGGATGATGTTGTTTTGTCTGTGTAGGTCTCCAGCGGGTATGATAGAGGGCACGCCTCAGCTCCACGCTAACGCTTGGAAGGTGTCGTCCGCTTGTTTAGCTCCAGTCAACCTGCCCATCATAGATCCATGTGAGATGAACCAGCACCATGGTAAGTTTTGCTTTTTTATTAATGGCCGTATTTGTTATTTCTCCACCTCCTTCTTTAGATATCGGGAAGAGGTGGAGAGGATATAGCTGCAGACCATCTCAACTTATTCAGCCCTGAACTGCAAAGATCTGTATCGATCCAAATGTGTTCAACCCTTCTCTCTCTGTGTGTGTGTGTGTGTGTGTGTGTGTGTGTGTGTGTGTGTGTGTCAGTGTTCTATGCGTCTCTGTGTGAGGTGCTTGTGGGGAGTGTGTTTGCTCCGTGCCATGGCTACGTCAGCCCCACCGTCTACCAGCAGCAGTGCCGCTACCAGGCGTGCCGCTGCGGGAACAGCTGTCTGTGCACGGCACTGGCTCACTACACTTACCTCTGCTCCAAACACGGCGTCGACATTAACTTCCGATCGCACGTCTCCGAGTGTGGTGAGTCTCATACTTGCAGTTATTCACAGCGTTGTGTCCTACATGCTTACTAACAAAACGGCTCAAAATGGATGCCCCAAAATTAGATGCCACAGATTAGAACTGTGACATCAAGTAAAAGCGCAAGGATACAAGCGTACATGTGTAATTAGTTGCTGTTGGTGAAGACCATGTAACCCCCAATTTTAGTTATTTTAATGTTACTTCAGTCCTCTATGATTTGAGAAAAAAAGCGAGATAAAATAATTATTTTGTGTATATATATATATTATTTACAGTATGGTAGTTAGCCTATTTATTTCTCTATTTATTTCTTATTTATTTTATTTCTTTGGTTTCCAGTTCAGTTATATTTAAAGTTAAAAGAAATCCAGTATTAAAAATACATTTCTTTCAAGTTCAATAAATGCATGATGTTGCCAAAGTCAATGAGTAATCTCGTTAAATAATCGTGATCTCAATATCAGTCAAAAATAATCGCGATTATGATTTTTGCTATAATCAAGCTGCCCTAGTGTGTGTGTGTGGTGGTGGGTAAATTAATGGCACTGGGGTATTATAAAGTGTGTATTACTTTTGTGTGTGTGTGTGTGTGTGTGTGTGTGTGTGTGTGTGTGTGTGTGTGTGTGTGTGTGTGTGTGTCTGTGTGTGTGTGTGTGTGTGTCTGTGTGTGTGCACAGGGGTGGTGTGTCTCGGAGGCATGCTGTACCACTCCTGTGTGTCTTCGTGCGGGCGGTCCTGTCGCGCTCTGTCCAGCGTGCAGACGTGTAACCAGGACGACTGTGCCGAGGGGTGTGGCTGCACAGAGGGAAGTTACTATGACGAAGTGCGCCAGCGCTGCGTGCAGCTGTAAGAATTCACCACCTCGTACATCATCGTAATCACAGTCGTAAATCACCATCTGGTGGTAGCATCATTAGTAGGCCTAAATCTCATTAATTAAAAAATAATGCTAATTACCCTCAGGACTCAGTGTCACTGTTACACCATGGGTGGTGTGTCACAGCCTGGGGAGGTGACCTTCAGCGCCTCTGGCCCCTGGTGAGTCGCAGTTGGCCTTGACCTGGTCCGACACTGGTGAAATGTCACTCCGCTCGCTCGCACTGTCACATCCTCACACACAGCATCAGTGTGATACTTCAACACTGTCACATCCTCACGCACAGTATCAGTGTGATACTTCAACACTGTCACATCCTCACACACAGCATCAGTGTGATACTTCAACACTGTCACATCCTCACACACAGTATCAGTGTGATACTTCAACACTGTCACATCCTCACACACAGCATCAGTGTGATACTTCACACTGTCACATCCTCACACACAGTATCAGTGTGATATTTCACACTGTTACATCCTCACACACAGTATCAGTGTGATACTTCACACTGTCACATCCTCACACACAGCATCAGTGTGATACTTCACACTGTCACATCCTCACACACAGTATCAGTGTGATACTTCAACACTGTCACATCCTCACACACAGTATCAGTGTGATACTTCAACACTGTCACATCCTCACACACAGTATCAGTGTGATACTTCAACACTGTCACATCCTCACACACAGTATCAGTGTGATACTTCACACTGTCACATCCTCACACACAGTATCAGTGTGATACTTCACACTGTCACATCCTCACACACAGTATCAGTGTGATACTTCACACTGTTACATCCTCACACACAGTATCAGTGTGATACTTTGCTACAGTAGATCACAGTCAACGCTTGAGTGATCCTCAAATGAGACATAGAGCACTTAAACTAACCTTGTGTTTGATAGCGTTCGTCTCTTTTCCCACACACTCACCCCATTTTCTCTCCCTTCCTGTCTCCTCCATCAGCCTGTGCAGAAACGGAGTGATGGAGTGTGTGCCAGATGAAAGAGGTAAACCCCCCATCACCCTTCCTTCAGTTCCTGCTCTCCTTCTCGCAGTCGTTCCAACAACAAAGTGCCGTTTCAGACTGTGTCCCCCGCCCCCTTGCTGAAATCAAGAGCCTTATGTCTGAAGTCGGAACTTGTTTCCCATGACTGGCTGTTGTGGCTGATGTTGGGACTGGGGGGACTGATTTTCCTTGATTGTGTGTGTGTGTGTGTGCGTGTGTGTACGTGTACGTGTGTGTACGTGTACGTGTACGTGTACGTGTATGTGTACGTGTGTGTGTGTTGCAGAGCCTGACACGGCAGAACACACGGGGGAGTGTCCTGAGGGGAAGGTCTTCCACAGCTGCAGCGATCAGAGAGGAGGCGTGTCCTGTGAGCCGACCTGCCGTAACCTGATGATGAACCTCACCTGCCCTCCCAACACGCCCTGCATCCCCGGCTGTGTCTGCCCTCCCGGGTAAATACCAGGACTCGCTGCCTTCTAAAATGACCATTGTGTTTGTGTCTTTATTTATTATGTTTTTTCCTGATTTCCCCCCATTTTTTCCCCAATTGTACTTGGCCAATTTCCCCCCGCTGCCCCGGTCGCTGCTCCACCCCCTCTGCCGATCTGGGGAGAGCCGTAGACTAGCATCATGCTTCCTCTGATACATGTGCAGTTGCCAGCCGCTTCTTTTCACCTGACAGTGGGGAGCTTCACTTAGCACATGAGAGGATCACGCTATTCCACCAGGTCCCTTCGGTGCCGCGTCTGTGTGCCGACAGACCGCAGTGCCGACAGTCCGCAATGCCGATAGCCCACAAGCAGAACCAGCTGAGCGAGGCGGTGTGCAGCGTGTCGGGGGACCGGCTGGAGCTAACCTCTCCCAGCCCCCACGTCTAAACCTAACCTCTCCCAGCCCCCACATCTAAACCTAACCTCCCCCAGACCCTAACCCTAAACCTAACCTCTCCCAGCCCCCACGTCTAAACCTAACCTCCCCCAAACCCTAGCCCTAACCTCTCCCAGCCCCCACGTCTAAACCTAACCTCCCCCAGACCCTAACCCTAAACCTAACCTCTCCCAGCCCCCACGTCTAAACCTAACCTCCCCCAGACCCTAACCCTAAACCTAACCTCTCCCACCCCCCACGCCTAAACCTAACCTCTCCCACCCCCCACGCCTAAACCTAACGTTGGCATTGCGGGCTGTCGGCACTGCGGGTGGTCGGCATAGCGGGTGGACACCCTCCCTTCTGCCCCAAACAGGCGCCCCCCCCCCCCGACCGACCAGAAGAGGCGCTAGTGCAGCGACCAGGACACATACCCCTAATCCGGCTTCCCTACCCGCCCAGACACAGCCAATCGTGCCTGTATGGACGCCCCGACCAAGCCGGAGGTAACATGGTGGCGCGAACTTGCGACCCTCGTGTTGGTAGGCAGGGAATCTACCGCTACACTACCCGGACGCCCTTGATCCTTTATTTATCCACTACTTATTCACATCCCCACCGATGTTTCCCCAGCGAGTTCAGGATTCAAACTTGTGGACACAAACATCCATTCTCTAATTCTTAGGGAAATGCTATACAGTGTTGGGGAACCTATTGTGCCAGTTTGGTTCTGAATGTGTTTTGTCTATGAAGGTTGGTGCTGCACCGTGGGGAGTGTTACTATCCGGAGAACTGTCCCTGTGCCTGGCTGGGTCTCGAGTACCTGCCTGGAGAAACTGTGGACACCCCATGTTATAAATGGTATAACCCTTGTACTGTATTCCCCAACTCTCATAAAGGATAGATTATGTGTTAACTGTTATGTATGGCTTGATTCTGGACTCTTTCTCTCTGCCTTCCTCGTGGGCGTCCATCTCTCCGTCCCATCAGTGTGTGTCACCGTGGCTATTTCAACTGCAGCTACTTACCGTGTCCAGCTGTGTGCACTGTGTACAGCGACAGACACTACCACACCTTTGACGGCCTGGAGTATGACTACTACTCTGACTGCCAGGTCTACCTGCTCAAAGTGAGTGAAGGGTGTGCGTGTGTGTACGTGTACGTGTGGGTGTGGGCGTGCGCGCGCACGTGCCTCTGTCTATGTCCTGGTGCGCATGTGTATAACACACGTTTGAGTTTTCTATGTGAAGATGCCTTTTTCAGAGTGCATGTGCGAGAATGTGTTAGAGGAGTGAGTGTGTGTGAGTGTGTGTGTGTGTCTGTGTGCGTGTGTGTGTGTGTGTGTGTGTGTGTGTGTGTGTGTGTGCACGCGCGTGCGTGTTGTGTGTGTGTGTATGTGCGTGCGTGCGTGTGTGTGTGTGTGTGTCTGTGTGTGTGCGTGCGTGCGTGTGTGTGTGTGCACGCGCGTGTGCGTGTTGTGTGTGTGTGTGTGCGGCGCGCGAGAGCCGGTATGTGTTTAAGGGCAAAGCAGGAGCATCCTGGACATTTCCTGGCCAAGACTGATTGGGATCTGGGAAAGCAGATCCAAGAAGCTCGCTTTCTAATCTTGGAAGAGAGAGTGGTTTTTAATTAGAGCAGATTGAAGTGCGTGTGTGTGTGCGTGTGTACATGCGTGTGTGTGTGTGTGTGTGCGTGCGTGCATGTGTGTGTGTGTGTGTGTGAGTGCCACGGTAATGCTAGCAGACGACGTGCAAAGCTGTAGCGGCACAAAGGCACCAGTGTTCGCGACAAACCCCAGAGCTCCTGCGCTCCCAGGGATATAGAATTAGAATTAGCAGAACAGACATTCCAATTCAGAGCGAACAGACCGCCAGCCATGGCGCAGACCTCAAAAGAATGAGGAAGCAGGTCATGGCTGTATCTTAATATCCTTAAGACTGGCTTCCTCCTCTCGTCACCTCTCATTCATCCACGTTGACACTGTTTCATTGAACAGGGAGAGTCAGGTTCTAAGTTCGATCAAGGTGGCGATCACCTGTTC
>NC_139636.1:28290953-28325953 GCF_964638095.1 Poromitra crassiceps
GTCAGCTGTGAATCTTTCCTGGCGCAAATGTGCAGCCCCGTTAGCGCTGTGTGCTCGGTGCAAGGCAGCGCAAAGGGGAGAATTAGCGCTATTAAAATAGGGAATTGGACTTGGACACGCCTCCAAATTCGCTGCTGCCATGCCATGCGCTACCGCCCTCACGATAGGACCCGTAAACTGTTGCCCCCCGACTAACATGGCACCACGTCATCCCATTGACACTCAACCCCTCTCTCACTTCCCCACAGAGCTGGGCGAAGGTCCGTTCTCCGTGGTCAGTGCTGTCTATAATGACACCATGTTTGGGGTGAATCGCACCAGTGGCTCAGTGTTTCCCCTGGTGAGAGAGAGAACATGGCAGCTGCCTGCCCCGGGACTGCTGTTCAACTTCATGGTCACGGCAGGCCTGCAGAAGGAGCGCGCATCACGTGAGCATTCACATTCACACAAGTCACCACATCTGAAAGTGATGTTGTAAAATTGCTTACGCTTTAGGAGAAATGCAAGCACTTGTGAAGCTGTAACCAGCAAATGTTTGGTATTTTTTTTTACTTTGATTGGTGAATTTTATTCCAAGCTAATCTAACTCATCAATTTTACACTAATTTCCCCCCATTTGCCCAGGTGTCCCTGTGGTGTCCCTGGAGTCTGCAGAGAGGCCAAACTACTTCCTGGTTGTGTCTGGGCGTAGCCGGCTCCAAATGGAGCAATGGAGTCGAGGGGAGGAGTTTAAGCGGTCGGCAACCTTCATCCAGCACCAGGGGCTGTTTTTGCCAGGTCACACCTCCTTCGAGCTCGTCGGCCAGCCTGGATTCTTTCTGACGCTGACACGCGCAGCAGTGAGAGCCCAGAGATACGACAACACAGAAAGCTTCAAGATCAGCAGTAGCTTCTCCTTGGAGGGTCAGAAACACATGCATGTACAGTACACACACACACACACACACACACACACACACACACACACACACACACACTGTATACACACATGCTTGTACATACATACATACACACACATACACACACACACACACACACACACACACACACACACACACACACACACACACACACTGTCTCATCAAGTATTTTTCTCCTTTGCCAGAGAGCACTTTTGTGATACCGTACCGCATGATGTGCGAGTGGCGCTACCGGGCCTGTGCTAGTCCTTGTATTCACACCTGCAGTGACCCAGATGCCACACGCTGCCACTCCCTACCGCCGTAAGTGGCTGAGTTCATTGAAAGCACTCTCAGTCTACACCCAAAGTAATTCATGGTTAACTCAAGCATGGAAGTGTTTTCTGTATGTGTTTCAGTGTGTGTGTGTGTGTGTGTGTGTGTGTGTGTGTGTGTGTGTGTGTGCGCGTGCGTGGGTTTTCTGTATGTGTTTCAGTGTGGAGGGCTGCTTTCCACGTTGTCCCAAGAACATGATCCTGGATGAAGTCACCAGAAGATGTGTCTACACAGAGGACTGTGAGTGTTGGTCTCAAAGTTCCCGCACAGTAGAATATCAATTAAACATCTATCGATCTTTATTTACTGAGCACCAGAGAAGGCACAAAGATAAAGACAGATGCTTTAAACTAATGCAATTAATTAATACACAGGACAAGATGTTACTATCCCTTGTGCCAAAATCCGAGGAAAAACACATTTAGAAGCCCAATCCAGAATAAAACAAGCTAACAGGCTAACAAACTAATAAACAAGACACAAATCACCAGTTACCTACCCTAGCCAACAGCAGTATGAAGCATGTCATTGGGGTTTTCAAGTGGGCACCTTCCTTCACCGATGTTTCGTTAAGTTAGGCCCACGACACCTCAAGAAGGCTTAACGGTGTAATCCAGCGTCCTGGAAACACCCCCCTCCATGCTACCACCGCACAACTGCATATTACCTCACTATCTAAGCCTAGCTATCCAGGTCGGTTCAGTATGACATTGCTAACTACACCACCACTGTCAATGATTCAGCCCTGTTGATGCGGACCGTCAATCATGACCAACAACAAACAATCAATCTTACCTTAGCGAGCTCCCCAGCTAGCATGTTTCCTCCTTAGCCACAGCCATTCACTTGCTCGTTCTGCTGCCTGAGACATGTTGCTAACCGCAAGTTTCAGGCTCCGTCCCCGAATGCCCAACTCAGTTAGTAGGGCAATAACGGACTTTGCCACAAAACCACGGCAGCCCACCTCTACAGGCCGCACTCGAGCCCTCCAACCTCGCTGCTCTGCCTCTGCTGCCATTTCAGCATACCTAGCTTTCTTGCGCTCATAAGCCTCCTCAACTCGATCTTCCCACGGGACTGTGAGTTCGATAAAATAAAATCTTCTCTACCTCAGACCACAGTAACAAGTCCGGACGTAGCTAACTATATATGCTGGGATGACTAGCTGTTCATTCAAGTCAACCCTCATTTCCCAGGCTCCACCTACACTTAGCTGCCCTAACTTGTGCCTGACCTTAATTGGTCTAATCTTTTCTCCCTCACGTACAAATTTGATCTGTCTAGTCTCTTTGCTAGCAACTAGAGAATTTACTTCTAGCCGCTTTTCCTCAACTGCAGCAGCCAAACATTTCAACACCTGGTTGTGACGCCAGGTGTATCGCCCCTGGGAGAGACTGACCTTACACCCTGACAGTATATGCCTTAGTGTACATACACTAGAACACAACGGGCAGGCACCATCCTCGCCCAACCACTGATTTAAGTTCTGGGGAGATGGCAGCACATCATAAGTAGCCCCTAGAATAAATCTAATTCTGCTGGCCTCCATGCTCCACAACTCTCTCCACTTCAACTTTCTCTTCTCTACACTCTCCCAGTTCACCCACTGTCCTTGCTTTGCCTGCGACACTGCCTTAGTACATCTTACTGCCTCCTCTTGCCTTTGTACTTCTTCAACTACCATCTTCCTCTTTTCTATTACTGATGCCTTGTTCCACACAGGTTTCCCTATGCACAACCCTAAGCCTCCACGCCCATGCTGCACCTGACCTATGATATCCCTGTGTCTAAGAGCTGACTGTGCTTGCTGTACTGCCTCCTTTGGGTTCCACTTCCTCCCTGTTTTAACTGTGGGCGCTACACTCCTAACCACTGGACCATCTTCCCAAACTCTTGACTGGTTTCTCTAACACTGTAGGCACCACCTCATCATTTATAACAAACTTCTTACCTACTACCCTCCCTTTAATGATTGAAATACTCCTGGACTTACTTGGCTTCACTTTCATTCTAGCCCACTGCAGATTACTATTTAACTTATCCAACAATCTGCTAGTACATGGAGCGGTTGACGTCATAGTCGTCATGTCATCCATGTATGCCCTAAATTGGAGGGAGCCGCAGCCCTCCCTGCAGCCTTTCTCCACCCACTACCCATTTTGAAGCCCTAATAATGATCTCCATTGCCATGGTAAAAGCTAATGGGGAAATTGTACACCCTGCCATAATGCCTATCTCTAGCTGCTGCCAAGCTGTAGTGTACTCTGCTGTGGTAAAGCAGAGTTGAATATCTAAGAAGTAGGCTTTAACTAAGCTCATTATACTACCTGGCACTCTAAAGAAATCAAAGGCCTCCCATAACAGACTATGCGGCACTGATAAATAGATCTAGCCTTGTAAGTGGGGTGTTCTTGTCATTATCCAGAGTTAGACATTGTCTAAATTAAAAATAAAATGTATAACTGGGATATTCTCTCCTCTAGGTGTGACCCTTCCCCCAACGCCAACTCCCTTTGAGTATGTGACACGGTCCAACATAAGCACTACAGCACCAACAACAGTTACACGCATGACTCCCTCTAGAACTACCACTTCCACCACCAGAAGACCTACTACTACCCCCAGTAGAAGGCCTACTACCACCACCACGAGAAGGCCCACCACTACCAGACCTGTACGACCTACCATTCCCAGACCGGGACGACCTACCACCACCACTACAAGAAGACCCACAACTAGCAGACCTGTACGACCTACCATTACCAGACCCGGACGACCTACCACCACCACTACCAGAAGGCCTACATCTACTGTCAGCACCACCACCACTATTACTGATTCTACCATTTCTAGAGTGACGATTTCTAGAGTGACTACTTCCCCCTATACTGGCAGACCCACCACGACCACAACCCTCATTAGGCCTCCCACTACTCCCAGTGCAGCACCAGTCACAGATCGCGTCACCCCTTCGCTCTTCCCCCCGCCACCCACATCTCCCACTCCACCCGGTCCTCCTCGTCCTCCCACCCCACCTTCCACCGCAATCACTCCCTCCACCACAACCGCTCCCGGCATCCCCGGAGTGACACCCCTCCGAACCACATTAGCCCCAGGGGTCACTACCGCAGCGACCACGCCAACCAGGGCAACACCCTCCACTGTGACTGAGGTGGGTGCCACTACTGTACGGCCGCCCCCCACCGCATGGCCCCCACCGGAGACAACCACTCCCAGCATCCCCGGAGTGACACCTCCCCGAACCACATTAGCCCCAGGGGTCACTACCGCAGCGACCACGCCAACCAGGGCGACGCCCTCCACTGTGACCGAGGTGGGTGCTACTACCACGCGGCCACCTCCCACCGCACGGCCGCCCCTCACCGTACGGCCGCCCATCACCGCACGGCCACCCTTCACTGCACGGCCGTCTGTCACCGCGCGGCCACCTGTCACCGCACGGCCGCCCGTCACCGTACGGCCGCCCGTCACCGCACGGCCGCCCACCACCGTACGGCCGCCCATCACCGCACGGCCACCCTTCACTGCACGGCCATCTGTCACTGCGCGGCCGCCCGTCACCGCACGGCCACCCTTCACTGCACGGCCGTCTGTCACTGCGCGGCCACCTGTCACCGCACGGCCACCCTTCACTGCACGGCCATCTGTCACCGCGCGGCCACCCGTCACCGTACGGCCACCTGTCACCGTACGGCCACCCGTCACCGCACGGCCACCCTTCACTGCACGGCCATCTGTCACCGTGCGGCCACCCGTCACCGCACGGCCACCCTTCACTGCACGGCCGTCTGTCACTGCGCGGCCGCCTGTCACCGCACGGCCACCCTTCACCGTACGGCCACCGGTCACCACACGGCCACCCTTCACCGTACGGCCACCGGTCACCGCACGGCCACCGGTCACTGCACGGCCACCCTTCACCGTACGGCCGCCCCTCACCGTACGGCCGCCCATCACCGCACGGCCACCCTTCACCGCACGGCCACCCTTCACCGCACGGCCGTCCTTCACTGCATGGCCGCCTGCCACCACAGCTGCCATCACCATCATCACCCCTTTCACCCTCTACCCCACTCGCCCTCCTGTCCCTGGCATCGCAACCACAACCACCCCTCGACCACCACCAATTGATACAAGATTCACCACTGAGACCGCCGTGACGACCATGACACCGTATCCCGGAATCACGGAGCTGATATCCACGGAAATAACCCTAAGCCCCGAAACCTCTCCTACAACAGAGGAAGTGTCAACCACACCTCCCTTCACCTATCCCACTACCTGTACAGTAAGTGTTTCTGTTTTAGCTAGACTTTTAACACACAGCGACAAAATGTACGCACACACACACACACACACACACACACACACACACACACACACACACACACACACACACACACCTGGGAGATAAATCTATCAAGAGAATGTGTCCTGGCCTAGACTCTGACCAAGGCTACCCCCTGAATTCCAGACATGAGAACACTAGAATGTGTTTGAAAGTTGTAACAGTGAGTCCCTAGTAGTAGGAAAGGAAAGGAAAGGAAAGAATAAGGGCTATTGTCCACCAGCTCCGGAACAGATGCGGTACGGCTCCGGTATGGCTGCGAACAGACCCATACTCATGTAAAGACACATGCGGGATCAGATAAAAATACAACAGGTCCGTGTATTGCCCATCTACATGGGCGAGAGTCTGATCCGGCAGTTTTACTGGATCTGCAACGCAGCCATAACGCATCTGGTGTACATTGGGTGTAGATATAGATATTGGATATAGAATAGGATGAAACTTTTGGTCACAGGATACAGTAGTCAAAAATACATAAAAATTGAATCTAAACAATTTTGGTTATATAAACAAATTCAGCAGAGAATTTCAACATGTTAAAAGTGATAAATCTGACATCATCAGTGATGCTGGCCTCATTGGCCAGACAGCAGCCGGGCTGTGGGCAAGGCCGCGCAGCGGCCGAGCTACGAATGCGAGCTGCAGGGCCAGCTTGGCGAGCTGCAGAAATATAAAAGGGAGCATGTGGCCAATGTTTCTCTCTTTCTCTGTTTATTTACATTTTTGTGCCACTGATGATGTCATCAGTGATGTCATAAAGTCCCAGCATTGTGATCATCAGTGATGTCATAAAGTCCCAGAAGTGATCTCATCAGTGATGTCTGAGCAATTGTGCATTGTGACATCACTGATTATGTCATAGGCATTGTGACATCATCAGTGATGTCATAAGAGCAGGTGAGCCCGCACAGCGGGCGAGGGAGCAAGTGAGCCCGCACCGCGGCTGAGCTGCACAGCTCGGCCACAGGGGAGCTGCGTATGCGAGCTGCAGGGCGGGCGAGGCCGCAAATTTACAGGAAGGATAAATGATGATACATTTTTGTCATATTTACATTACAAAGTATATCACTTACAGAGAAATCCATACGTGTTGTGGAGTGGAGTGCAAACATGCAATGTGTAATGTAAAATGTAAAATGTGTGCATTTCTCTCCATAGCCCCCATACTCCTATCGTATAGACGAGTGTGCTGAGCTGATTTGTTTCAACGGAGAGCTGCTGCTCCACAACTCCTCTCACTTCTGCCGATTCAACACCACCCAGCCCCACTGCAGTCTGCTGGGTCTGCCCATCCTCACCAACACAGACCCCTGCTGCCCCCAGTGGCAGTGCCCCTGTAAGTACACAGGCAGGATTGGACCCCATGATGCTATATTTCCTTATGTTACAGAACTCATCCTTTAACCGGATGTGATTAAACAGGGTTTCTTTGCGTCCCGTGTGCATGTTTCTGTATAATTGTTACAAAAACATCCCAGATGTAGGCACCAATTGTTACACACATGGGGGTGAGAGAAGCCTAATGGTAACCAATGCTCGTTAATACAATGTTTATTTTATTTTTTCAATATTTTATTTTTGAATTTTTCACAACATGAAAAACAATAACAAACTCAGACACAGAAAAGAAAAGAAAGAAAAAACACATATCATCAACATTACAACATTACAACATTACAACGTGGTGCTACCAGCCGCGTAAGGCGCGTAATGTGCTTGTAAGAGATGTACATACTGTAGATATCCCACGCAAGGACTCCATTAGAAATCAGCTGGGCGAGTTTCTTGTCGCTCTTAACCTCGTCAAAGTTGGCCAGGAACGGGTCCCAGATAGTTGAACATTTCTTAAGTGAGTTGGTCCTCAGGAACCTGAGTCTCTCCATATGTACTGTATAACTGAGACCATGTCCGTCAGCCACAGCTGAAAAGGAGGTGGACAGGTGGATTTCCACTCTGTCTCTTGGCGACAGTCGTCCCCTGCGTCAGAGACTGCACAGTCCTAGGGAGGAGCAGAGAGGATTCCGAGCAGCTGAAGATGGCGAGTTCCACCTACGGCTGAATGGTTATTTTATAGACCTCAGAGTATGTGAAAAGAGAGAAGGTCCACACACTGATCGAGCTCCCATTTACCTTTTATTTAGCCATCCAGCAAAACAGAGTGACGTTTCGAGCACACACGCTCTTCCTCAGACATAGACCTCAGAGTACCAATCAAATATTTTGGCCCAGAATCCGGATAGTGAAGGGCAAAACCAAAAGGCATGGGACAGTGTACCCTCTAACATCCACGAGATGCACCAGATGTACGACCCTGTGCCTACCTACTGCCTGACACCTTCTAGTCTAACACCTGACACCTATCACATAGTGGTGAGACAGAAGGGTAGATCCTGTGCAACCTATGCTTGGAATAATGGAGACGGTGAGCGACTTTAAATTGGATCAGCTGGTGTCGGCTGTTAAATGAGCAGAGTTGAACCACGGACAGAATCTTGTCCCATATAATATCAGACAAATCAACACCAATATACGATGTTTATTTATTTTTAATTTATGCCTAACCTCTAACCAGTAGCCTACAGTTAGCCTCTCTACTGTCAGCACCCCCCCCCCCCCCCAATGTAACATTACAGGCATGCTTTTGACTTGATTGTGTAACTCACTGCTTAATGGTAAGTTAAGGGTAAGTTATCTTTCTAAGTTAGGGGTAAAAGTAACTCACAATTCTTCAAGGTTTTCCAGCTATCTGGTCTGGCGTGGCCTTGAACACCTTGGTGCAGTAGACTGACGACCCCTGTTCTGAGGTTCGTGTCCTCGGTTGGAGATGTCGTTGCGTGCTGGATGCACGTTCAGAGGATGTCTGAGAATCCCATTCTCAAACAGTGAAGATGATGGGTGTCGGCGTACTTTATGAAAATCCAGCGTTGTTAAAGGAGAATTTCGTTTTTTTACACCACGATCCTTATTTCCAGCTTAAAATATGATGTTTTACTCACCCAAATAACTTGGGTTTCATTCGGATGTCCACAGAAGATTTTGAGCTCGGAGTAGCATCCTCAAACAGGCTATAACGGGCGCAAACGGGGCAAGGTGCATGCGCTCTGTAAATAACACATTTTCTGTCACATTGCGGTTCATTATGGCAGTATCTATATGCCAAGCTAGGCTGCTAAGCTAACAACAACAACAACATACTGTAACAGACGAGTCAACTCTGACCTGCCCCGGATGTGCTTCAGAAGAAGCAGTGAGAAGCGCTTCTGTTAGATAAACCACAGAAGAAGAACATAAGCACTAAGCCCATCCGGGGCAGGTCAGAGTTGACTCGACTGTTACAGTATGTTGTTGTTAGCTTAGCAGCCTAGCTTGGCATATACCGTAGATATGATCTGATGTCAAGATTATGGACGATTCAATTCAATTGCCGCTCGTCTGCAACAGCAGCGGGAGTGATGGACACTCGGACAGCAAACAGAGCAGGCTGTCGGCACTCGGGAGCACGGTTAGTTAGATCGCTAATTCATGTTCTCATAATTATATAACAACCACAATGAACCGCGATGTGACAGAAAATGTGTTATTTACAGAGCGCATGCACCTTCCCCGGTTTGCGCCCGTTATAGCCTGTTTGAGGATGCTACTCCGAACTCAAAATCTTCTGTGGAGATCCGAATGAAACCAAAGTTATTTGGGTGAGTAAAACATCATATTTTAAGCTGGAAATAAGGACCGTGGTGTAAAAAAAACGAAATTCTCCTTTAACGTTAATGTGTATCATAGTCTCTCATGTGATGTGGCTTTGCATGCCCCTCCCGTAGCGTCCGCTAGTTAATCAACTGTCTTAAGGTGCTCTTATACTCGAGCAAAGCTCCGTGGGGGTGGGGCCCCGCGAGTCTCCGTGAGTCACCGCGCAGACCTCGCGCTGGGGCTGATGCCATTATACTCAGAAAGTGATCAGCATGTATTGTACAATGGTGAGAACAGCCCGTGAAAAGTCGCAATGAAACGCTGTGCAGTACTGAGTGCGCTTTCACTCTCAAATGACCCCACATCAGCACATGAAGGACTCACCAAACTTGTTTTTACTGAAAGCCGTTTTTACTTCTCAGCCCTGATAGCCTACTACTCTGTGCTGCTTTTAATCTCTCTCAATCATGCTCTCAACACAACACATTTACTTGGTGAAATGACTAAAAACGAACAGTTGCAAATCTAAGTTTATAGCCTACCACATGGGTCAAGAAATGTGGTGAAAACACAGCTCAGTGTTCAGGGTTCAGTGGCTCGAAAGCAGCCATGTATGGAGAGAAGCTCGCACTGTTAGAAAAAAAATCAGGCACAACGCGAGCGGCCGCTGGAGCTAGCGAATAACCACGCCCAACAAATTTACGTAATTTGATGCGCCCGCCCCTCGCTCCACCCCCGCGCCCTTCACGGCAGGGTGAGCATAATTCAGCCTTAAGTCATTGGTTGCGCTAATCTCCGTGTTCTCACACATGTGGCCAGTCACCCCCATGCTGGCGACAGCTCCACGTGCGTTTCAAACACTCCCAGGTGTATTAATATCATCCAGCTCAAACCCGTCCGCACCATCTTGGCTCTAGCGTCAATCACCCTTTTTTATATTGTCAAATAACTAATTAAAACTTACTAGAAAAATGTGCACTTGAACCTACTAGAGGTCTTCTGGTATGCCCGGATACCCGAGGACCCTACCCGGACCCTGCCGGGTCTCTGGTCCATTCAAAAGAAGTGATTCCGTCTCCAGGCTGGGTATGGCGTCCGACATTTATCGGGTCTGTCCGGATCGGGGTCACAGCTTTCTAATAATAGATGGGTCCATTCGGGTCTGGGCACAAATTTCCCAGGTTCATTCGGGTCCGGGTCCGTCATATTGGACCCGTGAAGACCTCTAGTTTCGTCTCTTGTTTTAATGCAACTGTGTTAAATTTTGTTGTTATAATTGCTTATGCCAGGTCGCTGCTCTGTGATGTCGGACCTGCGTGTGATCACGTTTGATGGTAACAACGTGGCTTTGTATGACAATGGCTCCTACATCCTGGTCCACCTGCCGAAGGAGACCATTATCGGCACTGTGGAGAAATGTCCAACCAGTCAGGTAATATATAGAAATCTGAAATCTTAACTCTGTACTCGTAAAAGTCTTCAGAATAGTCCTGGGTGCTTTCATTGTATTGAATTGTATTTTGTTTTCTTTGTAGAGTGTAAATTTGATCAGACGGCCTGTGAGTACAATTCTCTTGTTCTGCCTAATTTATCAGACAATTATGTTTGCATCAGGGGCAAGAGCTTTTATTAATGCATTTCATATCGCTCCCCTTATCTCATTTGATCTCTCAAGAGTCCTACAGGTGGAACCTCTGGCCTGTGTTTTAAGAAGCTGAACATTACTACCTCCTCCTACAGAATCATTATCAACCGAATGGACCGCAAGGTGACCTTCTTTACCTTTTTTTTTACACTCAACTCCATTAAATCCATTTCCCCCGTGCATATCATGTGTCTTTCTGTCTCCAGGTGTCAGTGAACTACAGAAACGCCAGGCTTCCGTTCTCCCGTCAGTCTCTTCACGTGGACGACACAGGCAGCATGTACCTGATCAACACACCTGGAGGGATCAGCATACAGTGGTACCACAGCACTGGCATCATGGTGCTGCAGTACACTGCTCCCAATAATGCATCTTCCCGAGGCCTGTGTGGTGAGTGCACAGTGCACACACACATACACACTCATGCCTGAGGCCTGTGTGTGGTGAGTGCACACACACACACACACATACACATGCCAGGCTCTGACTACATCAACATCAGCTATCAGCACCTAAACGCTGAATGGCTAACCAGGAGCATCACTATAGTCTCTCAAGCCAGTCTATTTCTTCCACAATCTTCGAATGTTCCAAAAACAGTCTGCACTTCAGCCCATTAAAATTTGGAAAAACGCTTCAGACCAGAAGGAAATTCTATGGTATTCGACCAATCACAAATCTCGGCAACATAACCGAGGCAGGTGATTGGGGGAAATAACCAGATATCCCGCCTTATTTTGACCGGACATCCGGTCCTGTACTGTACAGATGGGTAGGCGGGGAGCATTTGTAAATTGCAGGAGCCAACGTGTCTATCCTGACAGACTAGCATCACTATGACGTACGTGATTATAGGCCATTAGACTTCACACACACATTATATCGCTGTCTTTTAATTAATCAATGTCTGCGCAGCAAGTAGGTTACAACTGCCACCCGTACACACACACACACACACACACACACACACACACACACACACACACACACACACACACACACATAAACACACCTACACGAAGCCACAAAGGTGACCAACCCACATGTTGACGTTACCTCTGTCCACCATGGTGCCAGGTTGTTGTGATGGGAACCCGGCAGATGACCTGAAGCTGCCCAACGGCACGGTGGTGACAGAGATCGGAGACATGGTGCTGTTCCTGCAGGCCTGGAGGGTCCCCACCACCGACGAGACCGAACACACACGCAGGGTCGGAGACAACTGCACCACCGGCGACTGCTCCAACTGCCTCTCCATACTTCACGCGAGAGCCTTCATGCCCTGCCACAGCAAGGTAGCTGCATACTGTACACACACAAACACACACACAGGCTTCTATGAAGTGTTTGTTACTGTGCCATGACTTTGGGTTGTGGGGCTTGCAGGTGTCTCCAGAACAGTTCTGTGATGTAATGTGGGCGGGGGACCTGCATTATAAGGATGTCAGTCACCAGTGTGACTTCCTGGCAGCGTACGTGGCAGTCTGCTACACCCACCAAGTCTGCATCAGCTGGAGACGACCCAACTTCTGCCGTAAGGAGACACAGAAAACACACACACACACCCATATCACACACACGCACAGATGGACTCGCTCGTGTTTCTCGTTGGCTCCTGCGTCGCTAACTGCCTGTCATTCTGTAGCATCGCTAACTGCCTGTCATCCTGTAGCATTGCTAACTGCCTGTCATTCTGTAGCATTGCTAACTGCCTGTTATCCTGTAGCATTGCTAACTGCCTGTTATCCTGTTGCAATGCTAACTGCCTGTCATTCTGTAGCATTGCTAACTGCCTGTCATCCTGTTGCATTGCTAACTGTCTGTCATCCTGTAGCATCGCTAACTGTCTGTCATCCTGTAGCATTGCTAACTACCTGTCATCCTGTAGCATTGGTAACTGTCTGTCATCCTGTAGCATCGCTAACTGTCTGTCATCCTGTAGCATTGCTAACTACCTGTCATCCTGTAGCATCGCTAACTGTCTGTCATCCTGTAGCATTGCTAACTACCTGTCATCCTGTTGCAATGCTAACTGTCTGTCTTCCTGTAGCATTGCTAACTACCTGTCATCCTGTTGCAATGCTAACTGCCTGTCATCCTGTAGCATTGCTAACTGTCTGTCATCCTGTAGCATTGGTAACTGCCTGTCATCCTGTAGCATTGGTAACTGTCTGTCATCCTGTAGCATCGCTAACTGTCTGTCATCCTGTAGCATTGGTAACTGCCTGTCATCCTGTAGCATTGGTAACTGTCTGTCATCCTGTAGCATTGCTAACTGCCTGTCATCCTGTAGCATTGCTAACTGCCTGTCATTCTGTAGCATTGCTAACTACCTGTCATCCTGTAGCATTGCTAACTGCCTGTCATCCTGTAGCATTGCTAACTGCCTGTCATCCTGTAGCATTGCTAACTGCCTGTCATCCTGTAGCATTGCTAACTACCTGTCATTCTGTAGCATTGCTAACTGCCTGTCATCCTGTAGCATTGCTAACTGCCTGTCATTCTGTAGCATTGCTAACTACCTGTCATCCTGTAGCATTGCTAACTGCCTGTCATCCTGTAGCATTGCTAACTGCCTGTCATCCTGTAGCATTGCTAACTGCCTGTCATCCTGTAGCATTGCTAACTGCCTGTTATCCTGTAGCATTGGTAACTGCCTGTCATCCTGTAGCATTGCTAACTACCTGTCATCCTGTAGCATTGCTAACTGCCTGTCATCCTGTAGCATTGCTAACTGTCTGTCATCCTGTAGCATTGCTAACTGCCTGTCATCCTGTAGCATTGCTAACTGCCTGTCATCCTGTAGCATTGCTAACTGCCTGTCATCCTGTAGCATTGCTAACTGCCTGTCATCCTGTAGCATTGCTAACTGCCTGTCATCCTGTAGCATTGCTAACTGCCTGTCATCCTGTAGCATTGCTCATATGTCGCTAACTGTCTGTCATCTGTCATCCTGTAGCATTGCTAACTGCCTGTCTTCCTGTAGCATTGCTAACTACCTGTCATTCTGTAGCATTGCTAACTGCCTGTCATCCTGTAGCATTGCTAACTGCCTGTCATCCTGTAGCATTGCTCATATGTCGCTAACTGTCTGTCATCTGTCATCCTGTAGCATTGCTAACTGCCTGTCTTCCTGTAGCATTGCTAACTGCCTGTCATCCTGTAGCATTGCTAACTACCTGTCATTCTGTAGCATTGCTAACTGCCTGTCATCCTGTAGCATTGCTAACTGCCTGTCATCCTGTAGCATTGCTAACTGCCTGTCATCCTGTAGCATTGCTAACTGCCTGTCATCCTGTAGCATTGCTAACTGCCTGTCATCCTGTAGCATTGGTAACTGCCTGTCATCCTGTAGCATTGCTAACTGCCTGTCATCCTGTAGCATTGCTAACTGCCTGTCATCCTGTAGCATTGCTAACTGCCTGTCATCCTGTAGCATTGCTAACTGCCTGTCATCCTGTAGCATTGCTAACTGCCTGTCATCCTGTAGCATTGCTAACTGCCTGTCTTCCTGTAGCATTGCTAACTGCCTGTCATCCTGTAGCATTGCTAACTGCCTGTCATCCTGTAGCATTGCTAACTGTCTGTCATCCTGTAGCATTGCTAACTGCCTGTCATCCTGTAGCATTGCTAACTGCCTGTCATCCTGTAGCATTGCTAACTGCCTGTCATCCTGTAGCATTGCTAACTGCCTGTCATCCTGTAGCATTGCTAACTGCCTGTCATCCTGTAGCATTGCTAACTGCCTGTCATCCTGTAGCATTGCTCATATGTCGCTAACTGTCTGTCATCTGTCATCCTGTAGCATTGCTAACTGCCTGTCATCCTGTAGCATTGCTCATATGTCGCTAACTGTCTGTCATCTGTCATCCTGTAGCATTGCTAACTGTCTGTCATCCTGTAGCATTGCTAACTGCCTGTCATCCTGTAGCATTGCTAGCTGTCTGTCTTCCTGTAGCATTGCTAACTACCTGTCATTCTGTAGCATTGCTAACTGCCTGTCATCCTGTAGCATTGCTAACTGCCTGTCATCCTGTAGCATTGCTAGCTGTCTGTCATCCTGTAGCATTGCTCATATGTCGCTAACTGTCTGTCATCTGTCATCCTGTAGCATTGCTAACTGCCTGTCATCCTGTAGCATTGCTAACTGCCTGTCATCCTGTAGCATTGCTAACTGCCTGTCATCCTGTAGCATTGCTCATATGTCGCTAACTGTCTGTCATCTGTCATCCTGTAGCATTGCTAACTGCCTGTCATCCTGTAGCATTGCTCATATGTCGCTAACTGTCTGTCATCTGTCATCCTGTAGCATTGCTAACTGTCTGTCATCCTGTAGCATTGCTAACTGCCTGTCATCCTGTAGCATTGCTAACTGTCTGTCATCCTGTAGCATTGCTCATATGTCGCTAACTGTCTGTCATCTGTCATCCTGTAGCATTGCTAACTGCCTGTCATCCTGTAGCATTGCTAACTACCTGTCATCCTGGAGCATTGCTAACTGTCTGTCATCTGTCATCCTGTAGCATTGCTAACTGTCTGTCATCCTGTAGCATTGCTAACTGCCTGTCATCCTGTAGCATTGCTAACTGCCTGTCTTCCTGTAGCATTGCTAACTACCTGTCTTCCTGTAGCATTGCTAACTGCCTGTCTTCCTGTAGCATTGCTCATATGTCGCTAACTGGCTGTCATCTGTCATCCTGTAGCCTTGCGGTGTCCTGCTGGTAAGGAGTATAAGGCGTGTGTGAGCACCTGCACCAGCCGCACCTGTCTGAACAGAGAGTACTACGAGGAGACCACCTGCTCTTACATCAGAGAGGAGTGTGTGTGCCGCAGGGGAACCATCCTGCACCGCGCCGACTCCCCTTACTGCATCACCGAGGATCGCTGTGGTGAGTGGCGGAGTGATCATCACGCGTCTGCCAGAGACTCTTCGGTCTCTCATTCCTTCTAGTGTCGAGTGATGGAACCACCTGTTCTATCTTCTTTCTGAGTGTGTTTGGTCGGCTCTGGTTTCTCCAGTGTGCACAGATAACGAGGGCAACCCCCGGGCCCCTGGCGAGGTGTGGAACGGCTCTCTTCGAGGCTGCTGTCTGTACAGGTGTCTGGAGAACGGCTCTGTGGTGCCTGTCGAGCCAGACTGCAGTGCTGTCCCTGCGCCGCAGTGTGAGAGGGAGGGAGAGTACGTACTAGATGTGCTGGAGGAAGGAGCCTGCTGCCCTAAGAAGATCTGTGGTGAGTGAGTTCACCAGTTTAAATCACTTGAGCGGCCAAGAGTTCCCTTTAAAAGATCATGGTTGGATCTTATCCCATCATCCCCACAAGTCTCACCCCCCATATGAGCTCCTCTCCCCTTTTGACCCACCTCTGAAAAACACAAGACTCAATTATGTTCTTTGACCCTTTTCGCTGTGTCAGAGTGCAACATCACCATCTGTGACAGCGAGGCTCCGCCCTGCGATAACGGTAACCACCTGGTTATCGGTTACAGCGCTCTGTCCTGCTGCCCAGAGTACAGATGTGGTGAGACCAAAAACTACCATTTTTCTACTCTTTACTGCAAAGTCTTCTATTGCATCATGATATTGTCTTTGCTGCAAAGTCTTCGATTGCATCCTGTTTCCCTTCCATTCACTATGCATTCGGTCTTCCTCAGAGTGCGACCCCATGGCGTGTCCTCCTGTCTCTGCCCCATACTGCAGAGAAGATCAGTTCCTAGTTGAGGTCAGGGAGGACAGATCCTGCTGCTATTCTTTCCTGTGTGGTAAGGGTTAATTGTCAATCACCGATCCGTCTAAAGCTGAAAGGCTTTGGTATGAAGTTGTCATGGCCCCTCCTCCATTACACCATGGCCCCTCCTCCATTACACCATGGCCCCTCCTCCATTACATCATGGCCCCTCCTCCATTACATCAGCAAAACTGTCACTTAGTGTCTTCTGTCTTTGCAGTGTGCGAATCATGTATCGAGCCTGTTCCAACTTGCTTGCATGGAGAAATTCTGGCTGTGGATCAAAACTCCACCAACAGCTGCTGTCCACAGTACCATTGTGGTAGGTAGTGTGAGTGAGTGAGTGAGTGAGTGAGTGAGTGTGTGTGTGTGTGTGTGTGTGTGTGTGTGTGTGTGTGTGTGTGTGTGTGTGTGTGTGTGTGTGTGTGTGGCTTCAATCATGTTTACAGTTTATAATTTCTTCCTTGTGTAGTGTGTGATGTCAACCTGTGCCCTGAGTCATTTGTGAGCTGTGCACCTGGTCTCTCTCTGGTTCAAACTACTCTCCCTGGGAACTGCTGCCCGCAGCACCACTGTGGTATAAGCACAACACACACGCACCCATGCACGCACACGCGCGCACGCACGCGCACGCACGCACGTGCACGCACGCACGCGCACATACACGCACGCACGCACGCACGCACGCACACACACACACACACACACACACACACACACACACACACACACACACGCACACATTTGTTGTCAGTGTCAATTCACTGCTGTTTGGAGAAAAATGAAAATGTGTTATGTTCTAAATGATTATGCTTGTAATGTACAAACATTCACGCTACTCCTCTGTGTTACTTTCTATCTCTCTCAGAGTGCCAATGTGAGGACGGCTCCGTCCCGGTCTGTCAGGTGGTAAGTCAGCCAATAGAGAGCCGCAGGAACGAGTCCGGAAATCATCGATGCTAACACTCCTGGTTCTTCACTGTTTTCGCCTATGGGAGTTTTGAATGGGTTTTTGGCGCGATGCTTCTAATAATCTCTCTGGGCAACGCTGGCTTAATCAAACGCGAACCAGTGTTTAGTAATATCATCTTCACACACGAGGACCACTTTTATGAGTTTTGAAGCTTTTACGTGCCGTTAAACGGGCGGCTAGGTAGCAAACGGCTAAATGAGACTACACTGTTGAGTCGATGTGGATATATGTAAGGGATAATGTATTGTGAGCCGGTGATTACTGGCGAAATAATGACCGACAGGTGAATGATTGAGCCCGACGCGCAGCGGAGGTCATTATTTCCATTATTTCCAATATCAATCAGAATCGAGTATTCAAGAGAGCCGTGTTCTAAACGTCAATAACGTCACCACTTCAAACGACGAACACGGAAATTCTCTTTCCCTCACCTGGTTCAGCCCGTTCAGCCCGGGGTAATCAGTGCACACATCAACAACAGTCCAGGTTGAGTGCTGACGTGACGTGGAAGCCTATGCGACAGTGTGTAGTTCTGGATTCGCTTAGCTCGAGCTTTTTACTTCTAGGGCTCGCATTTACGCTACAAAACTCATGAAAGTGGTCCTCATGTGTGAAGATTATCCGACTGAACTCTGGTTCGCGTTTGATTAATCTTGCGTTGCCCAGAGACCATATTTGAAGCATCGCGGCAAAAACCCATTCAAAAATCCCATAGACAGAAACGGTGAAGAACCAGGAAGTCCGGGAATTCCGCGTTCTGACTACAAAAATCCGTCATCCCTGCGGCTCTCTATAAAACCTGCATCAATAACTCACTCCCTAACCAAAGTGTTTGTTAGAAGAAAACATCAAGTTAGCCAAGTCATTAACTCATAACTCACTCCCTAATCAAGTCTTTGTTTAGCCAAGTCAGTAAGCATCTTGTGTTTTCTCCTAGGGGGAGGTGCTCGTGGAGGTTCCAGACAGCCGCACCAACTGTGGCTGCCCTCAGCATACATGCGGTACTTGCCGCCATGCAAAAACACACACACACACACACACACACACACACACACACACACACACATGCACACACCACCTGATGAAACGCTGCAGAGCAACACATTTCTTACTCTTACATGCTCCCTGGCCCTTAACCGAACCTTCCAATTGACCATAAAAAACATATATTTGTTAGCAGCACATCAGGATGATTACTGATCATTATGTTTATCTATGTTCATGTGTGTCTGTGTGTGTGTGTGTATAGAGAAGGCGGAGGTGTGTGTTTTCCAGGGGATGACGGTGATGGGCCCAGGCCAGTCTCTGGTTCAGTACTTTGAGGGGGAGCTGTGTTACACCGTCCACTGCCTGCATGACAGAGATCCAGCAACTGGCTTTTATGCTATGGACATCTCCTCTGTCAACTGCTCCCTGAAGTGTGGAACAGTATGTATGCAGCACACTTTGCAGAACTATTGATTGTGGAACGAAAGCATGTTTATGGATTTATCTTGTTCAAATGTCACCTTCACACCTACCCCCCCTCCCCCCACCCCCACCATCTTCCACACAATTCTATCAACATATGTATAGACGGTTTTCACAGAATTGCATTGCTAGGAAACAGTTTGAACCCTGGCTTATTTTTCTTGTCAGCTGCTGTATTAGCAAACACTGCAACAGGAAGTACTGTAAGCTAGGGGCATTTCACAATGTTTATGTTGTCAAGTTAAAACCGTCTATACTTCTTTCTCCTCTCTTCAGCACCAGGTGTACGTACCATCGTCTGACCCTCAGGTGTGCTGCGGCTCCTGTAAAAACCTCTCCTGTTCCTTCACCAATGATAATGGAACCATCGAGTTTTTCGCTGTAAGACTAAGCACATCTACAGTATATCCACACAGGGCCGCTGCTGGCCATTTGGGTGCCCTAAGCGTAATTGTTTTGTGGCAAAACTTTCAATAACTGTCAAACGAAAGACTGCAAAATCATTAATTATGAATGATACTAGTGTATCTCACATTACATTACATGTGGCAAAGAAACAATTGTTAGAATTACTGTACATGTCAGCAAACAAGCGATTGTTAAACTGTACATGCAAGCAGGGGCGGACTGGGATCATAATTCAGGCCGGGCATTAGATACCAAGCAGGCCAGGCCGATACGGGCCGACGTGCGCGCCGGCGTCCGAAGGGCGGCGCCGAAAAAGTTTGGGCTGTTTGAAGCCCAATTTGGGCCGTTTGAAGCCCAATTTGGGCCGTTTGAAGCCAGATTTGGGCTGTTTGAAGCCAGATTTGGGCCGTTTGAAGCCCGATTTGGGTCATTTGAAGCCAGATTTGGGCCAGTTGAAGCCAGATTTGGGCCGTTTGAAGCCCAATTTGGGCCGTTTGAAGCCCAATTTGGGCCGAGTCCAATTTTACAATGAGATGCACCCACTTTAACCCTGAATAAAGTAATAAAACCACTAGTAAACCAGTAGGCGGCGCCTGGCCTGCTGTTCAGTGAGTGGCCTGACTGAGGGCACCAAAAAAAAATAAAAAAAAGAATTGGTGCCCTCAGTCACATGATGCCCTACGCAGTCTGCGTACTCTGCGTATAGGGTGCGGCGGCCCTGCATCCACACATAAACAATGCTCCTTTCTCACATCAGCATCTATACTGATTTGTGTGTGTGTGTGTGTGTGTGTGTGTGTGTGTGTGTGTGTGTGTGTGTGTGCGTGTGCGTGTGCGTGTGCGTGTGCGTGTGCGTGTGTGTGTGTGTGTGTGTAGGCAGGGAGTTCCTGGGTGGATAACTGCACCCGATACGACTGTATGGAAACGACAGTGGGGGCGGTGGTCCTTGCTTCTGGAGTGATCTGTCCACCTTTCAATGATTCAGAATGTATTCAGGTCAGGACCTCTACCTGGACTGACCTCTACCTGGACTGTACATAGGTTCAACTCTTGAATCCATAGAGAGCCGCAGGATTGAGTCCAGAAGTATACTTCTGGGTTCGTGAGAGGAAAAGTCTATGGGATTTAACATGGGGGGTTTCGCTTAAATGCATAAAATAAGGTCTGTGGTTAATACAAGTTTATGGGAACGCACATTTCGGTTCAGCATGATAATCTTCACAAACGTGAATAACTTTGATGACTTTTGGAATGTAAATGTATGGGGGTTTTTTAACGCGATTTTTAGAAAACGCTTCAAAAGGCATGAAAAGTTATTCACGTTTGTGAAGAGTATCATGCTCTGATCATAGGCCGTGAAATTCAAAACATATCAGAAAATGAACTGTCAAATGTCACTAAAAACATCCTGCTGACTGCCACAAATCAAAATCACTCGTGGAATTAGGTAATTAGGGCAATTACCTAATACAAAAATCTGGCATACAAAAATCTGGCTCTGTCAGGTCACCCGCACGGGTGCTCTTTACACTTCCTGAACGTTTCAGCCCGATCGCACATAAAATGGCAAACAAAATTCTGCTCACACACACAAACACAGACACTTCTCATTCTTAAAGGAACACTCTGCCCATTTTCAACCAGCTTTGTATCATTAGAACATCAGTAGTATATCAGAAAACTGTAAACTGTTTTGAAGTCTGTTATTTAATTTGACAGTTATTGAGTGTTAAAGTGTGGACCAGTGACATCACTGGTCCACACTAACTCACATTAATAACTCATTAACTCAAATCAACTCTCAATAACTGTCAAACTAGATGAATGATGAATAGTTTGACAGTTATTGTGAGTTGATTTGAGTTAATGAGTTATTAATTTGAGTTTGTGTGGACCAGTGGTGTCACTGGTCCACACTTTAACACTCGATAACTCTCAAATTAAATGACAGACTTCAAAACCGTTTACAGTTTTCTGATATACTACTGATGTTCTAATGATACAAAGCTGGTTGAAAATGGGCGGAGTGTTCCTTTAAAATTCTGCTCACTCACACTCACGCATGCACGCATACACACGGACAATTCTCATTCTTATTATAGAATTAGTAGACAACTGCTTAACTGATTTCTTTTTTTAATCAAGCAGTTGAAAAAGTGATTGGCTAATCATTAAGGACCGATTTAATCAATTATGATTGAATTCAATTATGATCAGTGTCCGATCGATCGATGCACCACTAGTATGTATGGAAATGTTTATGTTCAAAGCCTATAGAGAGCCAAAGTCGCTTCAGCATGCATACCAAGGGATTTTCGTCCGCCATTTATTATCCCATAGACATTTCGTAAAATGCTTATACAAATAGTTTTACTTGGTCAAACCAAACGATTCAGCTATATTTAGAAACAGGAGAGAACGGAACATTTCACTCTGACTAAAACATTTAAAAAAAAATTTGATTTAAAGGGTTTTCGACTTTTTTCTTTGTTTGTTTGTTTGTTTGTTTTGGTCTGAGTGAAATGTTCTGTTCTCTCCTGTTTCTAAATATAGCCGAATCGTTTGGGTTTGACCTAGTAAAACTATTTTTATCAGCATTTTACTAAATGTCTATGGGAAAATAAATGGTGGATGAAAGTCTCTTGGTACGCATGCTGAAGCAGGAAGTAACATCGACTTTGGCTCTCTACTGTATTACGTTTCACATGATCCTTGTTGTCTCGTCCTGTGCTCGTATGACAGAACGGCGGTGTGGTTCAGAGCTATGTGGACGGCTGCTGCAAGACATGTGAGTCACCAACAGTCTTTGATGCTTCCTCATAACGCTTTCAGCTGCCAATCAGAGGGGTGCGCGCATTGTTGCCTGGCAGCGGATGGGCTTATTGGCTGAAGTGGTTGGGGGTGTGGCCTGTTGTAGAGGGTGGAGTAAAAGCCTGTTTTTGGCCTAATCACTACATTTTGCTTTTATGGTTTGTCCCCAGATTTGACATACTGGAGAGCCACCATAGCTCAGACACAAGTAATGAGATACAGTATGAATGAAATAAATAAAATATAAAAAATAAATAAATAGAAGGATAAAACGATTGTAGTCAATATTTAATAGTAGTTAAGTCAGTAGTAGTTAAGTCAATACATAACCTCCAAGACTTCTACTTTCATAGTGATGGTCTGTAGACAGTTTTCCACGTCTACTTTATAAAATGATATGTAGGAATAAGACATTTGCAAGTTGGGTGAATTATACCTTTTATATGCCTTAATAAACATGTAATGGTGACATTTTCTCTCTGTGGATTTGGCATTGCAGCCTCGCCCGCTTGCCTGCTTTAGCAGTGACCTTGCAGTTTGGCCAATGGGGGTGCTCGCTCCATGGTGAGCATTTGACCAATGAGGATGTGAGATGGTGCAGGGGTTAGAGTTTGCCCTGCTGAGCTGCTCTTTGTAGTACATCAAATGACTGCCTCCTTTGGCTGGCTGCCCGGAGGCGAATTTCCGAAATGCAAGGTGGTAGGGGAAGGACCCGCCCTACTCTGCCTCTGATTGGCTTACTCTGATATTTTACCCTAACCCTTAACCAATCATCACTCATCACGCCTAACCCCAACCAATCATCACTCCTCACGCCTAACCCCAACCTCCTCATGCCTAAACCCAACCCAATCAGAGGCAGAGTAAGATGGGTCCTACCCCTGCCACCCTGCATTTCGGAAATTTGCTGCCCGGAGTGACCCAAAGAAAAGTGAAATCCATGTGCATGCCAACTGCACTGATTCCATCCTCTGTGTGTTTGTGTGTGACTTTAAACTGTGTTTTCTAAACCAAACGTAACCTTGTGTGTGTTCTCCTGATATTCTTTGAACCGGACGGCTGCGGTCCCGACGATGCGCCCAGGTTCTGGAGTGGGCGTTTTACCGTTTACCGTTAATCCCATAACACCCACTGGTAGTACTAACTGTGACACAGGTACCACCTTGCACTTTTCCCACTCACAATCATCCTTTCACATCCTGACATTCATTGACTCATTCTCTTTCACTGTTCAGCTTTGTGTGTGTGTGTGTGTGTGTGTGTGTGTGTGTGTGTGTGTGTGTGTGTGTGTGTGTGTGTGTGTGTGTGTGTGTGTGTGTGCGTGCGTGCGTGCGTGCGTGCGTGCGTGCGTGCGTGCGTGCGTCTGTCTGTCTGTCTGTCTGTCTGTCTCTCTGTCTGCATTTTCTGCTTTTCTGTTGGTTAAGCCGTACAATAATCATATCATAACATTATGAACATTTAACTTTGCATAATTCTCTAGTGCACAATCTTTTTTTTTAATATCTGGCCAGATTTGATGTTAAATAAAAAAGAAAGGGTTGGTCAAATAAAAGTATTTAAACCAATTGTGAGGTAGAAAAAGCTCCAATGTAACACCATGGTCTATTAAGAAGAAACTGGACATCGTCTTACTGCTCGCACACATTCCAGTTCTACATGGCATCCCTTTCACTAGCTCTGATTGGTTAAGAAACAAGGTCAAGCTTAGGTCAGTAGCCAATAGGAGAGCTGTAACTCTGGTGTGAGAACTGCACCCCCCATCACCCAGCTGTCAATCAAAGCAAGTCCCTACTGCTAGGCAACAAAGAGCCCTGCTCAATAGGCCTTTCAGCGTGTGTGAGTGACAAGCCTCTGTGGCAAATTATCAAAGTAAGTGTGTGTGTGTGTGTGTGTGTGTGTGTGCGTGCGTGTGCGTGCGTGTGCGTGCGTGTGTGCGAGCGCATCCGTGCGTGTGCGTGTGTGCGTGCGTGTGTGCGTGTGTGTGCGTGCGTGTGCGTGCGTGTGTGTGTGTTTGTTGGGGGGGTGAGGGGAGGGGGTTTGGGAAAGTTTGGGTGTGCTGTTTTCTGGTGTGAAAGGTAAAAGGTGTGGGGCCCTATCTTCGTACACACGCTAATTAGCGGCTGCGCGGTGTTTAGCGCCGGCGCCATTTGGAGGCGTGTCCTGTCCATACTGATCTTGTATCGTCAGCAGCGCGGACCTGCCCATTTGCGCTCGCGCAACTGTGATATTTGCATGAAATTATGCAGAGGCTTAGTGAGCCTCCACACAACCAATCAGTGTCGAATTCTTTCATTCCCTCCAATTCATTTGCGCAAAAATGCCATATGAGAGCTGCCGGTTGTCCGTGCGCATTTGGACATCCAAAACGCAGCGGTCATTATAGATAGGCACCTACCAATCTCACCATGTTTGGGCCATTTTTGAGTTGTTAATTATTATAATATTTGTCCTTTGATGATGAGTGAAACATGCCAAGATTACAACCAAAAACACAACAAAATTAAAATACATCACAATAAGAAAAAACAGACGTCAATCTTTTTTGTTGGTGTTTAGAATGTCTGGATTGATTTTCAAAGTTTTCACTGTCAAAACTCCCGCGGCCGCTCACACATGACAGCTTTCTTTCTTCTTTCTTTATCTTTCTTTCTTTATTCATTCATTTGTTGGTTTATTCTAATTTTTATGCCTCCGCCGGCGATAGCCAGTCCGGAGGCATTATGGATTCGGGTTGTCCGTCCGTCCGATGTTCGTTAACGCGATATCTGAGGGACGCCTTGACGGAATTTCATCAAATGTGCCTCAAATGTCACCTTGGACTCATGGATGAACTGATTAGATTTTGGTGGTCAACGGTCAAAGTCATGTGTTCGATCACTGTGTATCCCCAGGGGTGGACTCGACACAAATATGTCAGTTTAAAAGAAATCGTACCGTCAAAACGCCTGGTTCGATCACTGTGTATCCCCAGGGGTGGACTCGACACAAATATGTCAGTTTAAAAGAAATCGTACCGTCAAAACGCCTGGTTCGATCACTGTGTATCCCCAGGGGTGGACTCGACACAAATATGTCAGTTTAAAAAAAATCGTACCGTCAAAACGCCTGGTTCGATCACTGTGTATCCCCAGGGGTGGACTCGACACAAATATGTCAGTTTAAAAGAAATCGTACCGTCAAAACGCCTGGTTCGATCACTGTGTATCCCCAGGGGTGGACTCGACACAAATATGTCAGTTTAAAAGAAATCGTACCGTCAAAACGCCTGGTTCGATCACTGTGTATCCCCAGGGGTGGACTCGACACAAATATGTCAGTTTAAAAGAAATCGTACCGTCAAAACGCCTGGTTCGATCACTGTGTATCCCCAGGGGTGGACAGGACACAAGGTCACTGTGACCTCACGAATGCCATTTCCAAGTTCGTTAACGCGATATCTCAGGAACGCCTTGACGGAATTTCTTCCAATTTGGCTCAGACATCGACTTGCACGCAAGGATGAACTGATTACATTTTGGTCATCAAAGATCAAAGGTCAAGGTCACTGTGACCTCTCGAACGCCATTTGCAAGCTAGTTAATGCGATATCTCAGGACCACCTTGATTGAATCCCTTCGAATTTGCCTCAAACGTCTACTTGGACTCAAGGATGAACTGATTACATTTTGGTGGTTAAAGGTCAAAGTTCAAGGTCACTGTGACCTCGTGAACCTCCTTTCCAAGCTCTTTAACGCGATATCTCAGGAACGCCTTGACGGAATTTCTTCCAATTTGGCTCAAACGTCAACTTGGACTCAAGGATGAACTAATTACATTTTGGTGGTGAAAGGACAATAGTTAAGGTCACTGTGACCTCACAAATGCCATTTTCAAGCTCGTTAACGTGATATCTCATGAACGCCTTGATGTAATTTCTTCAGATTTGCCTCAAACGTCCACTTGGACTCAAGGATGAACTGATTACATTTTTTAACACCTTGACGGAATTTCTTCACATTTGGCTCAAACGTCAAAGTCTGGACAGACATGGATGTCGACTGCTCACTTGTTGGCGAAGGCATATATCCGCGGTGCGGTCGTTCTAGTTATTTCTAATGTAGGCTACATGATTAGACAGTACGGGTGCACAATGATGTAGCCTATCCAAGAGTGGATTTGGTGCGTCCTGGAGTCGACGATATTGCAGCGCTCAGCACAATATGCCCGCAATGGATTGCACACATACAGATGATATCATAAGGCAAGCATTTAGCGCAGGAACGACTGGTTTAGCATAAGGCACGCCCACAGCCTCGCTAGCGCGCAAACCCCGCCGCAAAACTGGCTGCTATCGTGGCAGACACACAAATTGGCAGCTGCGCTCGCTTGGCAGACGATGGGACAAGACGCGCGTAAGGGCACGCAAATGTGCGAAGATAGGGCCCATGGTGTGTTAATGATGAGAACTAATAATGTGTTAAATGACTGTGTCCCTCAGTGCTATTTTGTGTGTACTGGATGTGCAGAGTTGTATCTGAGTGTTAGGCCTTGGCCACACTGATCCGTGGTGTCTGTCCGTGTGCGTTCATTTCTCTGTTCACTTCCATTCATTTTCAATGACAGCTGTCCGACTGTCCGTGGAGTACTCAGAAGCGTACGTATCCAGAAAATTTGCTTACGTTTTGATGGACAGAAAGTTGAAGAGGGATGAACTTTTTCTGGATGGACGCATCGGATGGTCGGATGGTCGGATAGTCACTGTCCGTTTAGCCAATCAGAGTCGAGGTCTCGAGAGGAGGCGTTCCGAGATTTGTTTCAACTTTTCAAAGATGGCGGCCAGTGGCGTGCCTGACCAAGTTGGTGCCCTAGGCAAGATTTTTGCTGGTGCCCCCCCCCCCCCCCAAAGAAAATATAATAAAAATGATATCGCAGCTAATTCCACCACTGCAGTGCAGGCTCAGAATGGCCCTTCCCCAGTGGCGCTGGAAGTACTTTTAGGTAAGGGGTGCAGTAAGGAAGGGAGTCTCTCGGTGCTGCCCGCAAGGGCAGCGGTGAAGAAAATTTGACGTTTTTTGGACTTTCATCCATATTTAGAAGAATATTTAATTTTAAATTAACATTAGGATTATACTGTTGTGATGTCATTATTCAGTATCTTCTCATTTTCTCACTCACTTTCATGTAAGCACCTGCTCTCCCTTTAGTCGTTTTACACTACAACAGACAGCAACACAGGCATAAACACTGAACTTATTATTATTATTATGGAAAATCAGATTATGATGAAAATCAAACACTTTTGAAGAGAGAGCGTATGAAATAAGATTAGAGCTGGGAATCACAAACTGTTTTTTAATGCATTTTGTTGGTGGTATAAACACAAGACAGCCAAATCCAACAATTTCGAAAATCCCATTTCTTGCCACCAGGGGGTGCTGCAGCACCCTCAGCACCCACCTTCCAGCTCCCTTGCCCTTCCCCCACTCTGGGAAAAAGCTCCGAGCAGGTAGAAGGGGGCGCGGCCGCGCAGGGGGTGGGGTGGTATGGATTAGGGACCATGGTGAAAGTGCTGCAGCCCAGGCAGCCAGAAAGCCAGAATTAGAAAAATTATTTAACTATTATTTAAAGACTTAAGACGTTGTTGTGCTTATTTTTTGTCTACTATTGTAAAATAATAGTAGGCCTATTATCATGAAAAAGTATTTGTAAATTTTTTTTATTTTTTATTTTATTTTTTTACCCTCTCTGGCGCCCCTAACGGCTCAAGCGCCCCTAGCATTTACCTAGTTCGCCTAATGGACGGCACGGCACGCCACTGATGGCGGCCGAGGCAGTGAAGGAGGCTATAATTGATGCTGTGTACACCATCCCGCTGTTGTACAACGTGATAGTCAGTGTCACCGTCTGATTTCACCATCTAATCTGGTCATTCGGTGGCATTTTATTGCCACATAAGTAACGTAGCGCACAGAGCTAACAGCTAGCTGATGCCAGCTTTCTTCTTCTCTCGGTTTATAGGCGGGTCGCTGACACCTTCAAGGTGCTTACCGCCACCTGCTGTACAAGTAGGTTACTTGTACATGCAACGGACATAAATCTATCCGTCTATCTGTTCTGTCCATTTTCTGACGGATCAGTGTGGCCAAGGCCTTACTCTGTGTGTACTGTATGTGCAGAGTTGTATCTGAGTGTTACTCTGTGTGTACGTCTTATTCTGTGTGAACATGTATATAGGTAAAGAGGATGGTAAGACATGCAAGCGCGTGGCCATCCGCACAACCATTCGAAAGGATGACTGCAGGAGCAATGCACCGGTGAGAGAGAGAAAATGCGGAGATGGGCTTTAGGATGCGAAAGGACCAGAACTTATTTAAAGAAAAAGATCAAGATAAACTCAGCCTGTAAAAAATGTCTCCAATTATGAATTATCATCCGGCATTATGAATTCTCCTGACCCCTCTTCGTCCTCTCTTCCTCCTCTTGCAGGTAACAGTGTATTCCTGTGACGGGAAATGTCCGTCTGCCACCATATTCAATTTCAACATCAACAGTCACGCCAGGTTCTGTAAGTGCTGCCGCGAGAGTGGACTACAAACCCGTACGGTCACACTCTACTGCTCACGCAACTCCACACTAGTGGACTACAACTTCCAAGAACCTCTGGACTGCTCATGCCAATGGAACTAGAAGGAGGGTCCAAACAGATATGAGAGCGTGGGAGAGAAAGAGAGATTTGGGATGTATGAATGAGAGAGAGATGGGGCGGGGGGTTGTCAGGAATTGTACAGTACTTATGGATAAGCATGAAAAACAGCCATGTCCCATGTTGTGTGTGCCACTAGAGTACATTCTACAGCACTGACCATGAGTCACAGCACTGACCATGAGTCGTAGTTACAGGACTGACCATGAGTCGTAGTTGTATCTACAGCACTGACTATGAGCGGTAGTTGTATCTACAGCACTGACTATGAGCGGTAGTTGTATCTACAGCACTGACCATGAGCGGTAGTTGAATCTACAGCACTGACCATGAGTCAGAGTTGTATCTACAGCACTGACTATGAGCGGTAGTTGTATCTACAGCACTGACCATGAGCGGTAGTTGTATCTACAGCACTGACCATGAGCGGTAGTTGTATCTACAGCACTGACCATGAGCGGTAGTTGTATCTACAGCACAGACCATGAGCGGTAGTTGTATCTACAGCACTGACCATGAGTCATAGTTACAGCACTGACCATGACTCAGAGTTGTATCTACAGCACTGACCATGAGCGGTAGTTGTATCTACAGCACTGACCATGAGTCATAGTTACAGCACTGACCATGAGTCATAGTTACAGCACTGACCATGACTCAGAGTTGTATCTACAGCACTGACCATGAGCGGTAGTTGTATCTACAGCACTGACCATGAGTCATAGTTACAGCATTGACCATGAGTCATAGTTACAGCACTGACCATGACTCAGAGTTGTATCTACAGCACTGACCATGAGCGGTAGTTGTATCTACAGCACTGACCATGAGTCATAGTCACAGCACTGACCATGGGTCATAGTTACAGCACTGACCATGACTCAGAGTTGTATCTACAGCACTGACCATGAGCGGTAGTTGTATCTACAGCACTGACCATGAGTGGTAGTTGTATCTACAGCACTGACCATGAGCGGTAGTTGTATCTACAGCACTGACCATGAGTCATAGTTACAGCACTGACCATGAGTCATAGTTACAGCACTGACCATGACTCAGAGTTGTATCTACAGCACTGACCATGAGCGGTAGTTGTATCTACAGCACTGACCATGAGTGGTAGTTGTATCTACAGCACTGACCATGAGCGGTAGTTGTATCTACAGCACTGACCATGAGTCATAGTTGTATCTACAGCACTGACCATGAGTCATAGTTGTATCTAATGCACTGACCATGAGTCAGAGTGGTATCTACAGCACTGACCATGAGTCAGAGTTGTATCTACAGCTCTACAGCACTGACCATGACTCAGAGTTGTATCTACAGCACTGACCACGAGTCAGAGTTGTATCTACAGCACTGACCACGAGTCAGAGTTGTATCTACAGCTCTACAGCACTGACCATGACTCAGAGTTGTATCTGCAGCACTGACCACGAGTCAGAGTTGTATCTACAGCACTGACCACGAGTCAGAGTTGTATCTACAGCACTGACCACGAGTCAGAGTTGTATCTACAGCACTGACCATGAGTCAGAGTTGTATCTACAGCACTGACCATGAGTCAGAGTTGTATCTACAGCACTGACCATGACTCAGAGTTGTATCTACAGCACTGACCATGAGTCAGAGTTGTATCTGCAGCACTGACCATGAGTCAGAGTTGTATCTACAGCACTGACCATGACTCAGAGCTGTATCTACAGCACTGACCATGAGTCAGAGTGGTATCTACAGCACTGACCATGAGTCAGAGTTGTATCTGCAGCACTGACCATGAGTCAGAGTTGTATCTACAGCACTGACCATGAGTCAGAGTTGTATCTACAGCACTGACCATGAGTCAGAGTTGTATCTACAGCACTGACCATGAGTCAGAGTTGTATCTACAGCACTGACCATGAGTCAGAGTTGTATCTACAGCACTGACCATGAGTCAGAGTTGTATCTGCAGCACTGACCATGAGTCAGAGTTGTATCTACAGCACTGACCATGAGTCAGAGTTGTATCTACAGCACTGACCATGACTCAGAGTTGTATCTACAGCACTGACCATGAGTCAGAGTTGTATCTACAGCACTGACCATGAGTCAGAGTTGTATCTACAGCACTGACCATGAGTCAGAGTTGTATCTACAGCACTGACCATGAGTCAGAGTTGTATCTACAGCACTGACCATGAGTCAGAGTTGTATCTACAGCACTGACCATGACTCAGAGTTGTATCTGCAGCACTGACCATGAGTCAGAGTGGTATCTACAGCACTGACCATGAGTCAGAGTTGTAACTGAACATAAACGGAACAAACAAACATAACGGAGACAAAAGCGGGAGATTGTTTTCAACTAGTTACTTCTGCACTTTAGTCTTTATTGTCTTTCAGACCTGCTGTGCCAACCCAGTCAGCTTGCTTTAGTGCTTTTGACTGATGCTAGGATGCCATTAGCATACTGTCCTACTGTATATGAAAAATTTATATAATTTTGTTACAACAGTTGAGGCCATTGTTGCATTTTTATACCCGCAGTTGCCTTCAAACAGTGTGTATGCATTATGGGTTTGTCCTAGCAGAACAAATATATAGCTTTTGTACAAATAAAGGTTTTTATGTATTGCTATGTTCACTTAGGGGAGGTTAATCAGTTGCCGATTTGTGATCATTGCCCATTTTTCAGTATCTGTATTTTGAAATAGAATAGGCCAATAAAAGGTTGAACCGTGTCTTTCTTTGCCTGAAGGTTGTAAGACATGTTCTATCTACAGTGTAGATATGCTGCAGAGCTTCAGTTCACACTATGGAAGGACAGCGTCTGGCCCTTTGACCTGCAATGTCTCCTACACACACCCTCCATTTGATTGAATTTTTCTCCAACACACACACACACACACACACACCTGATTCAGCATCTGTAGTGCTGAGTGGACTGGTCCTGTTGGAGGGTCATCAGGTGGAATAGTCACCAGTCCACTTGATGACCCTCCAGATTATTATTGTATCATATCCCACCCACTCTACCACCACCCTGTCCCAACTCCAATGTGGATAAAGCAGTTAGGGCCGATATTAATTCAAAACAATATTGTGTTCATTTCAAACTTTTACCTCGATTACGATTAATGAACAAGTATTTATTTTAGATGCTTTTTTAACACTGTACTGTACTATACGGGGGATCAGCCAATCAGCATTTCGGTAAGCAAACGGGTGGAAACGGGTAACTTTATAATGGGACCCTATGGAGCCAGCCGGCTGTGTGCTGTTTACTAAATTCACTTCATTTTAAAAACTGCGACAGTTCACACAACTTTAACACGACGTGCATATATTATACATCAGACTCTTGAGCTACTTTTGCTCTCAGTCAGAATGTCAAAATATAAGCGATTTGATGTATAGTTCATGAACACAGACATTGGGGAAAGTATTAACCGAATTAACATGAATGAATTGAATTCATTCATTCATTCAATTACTTGACATGAGCAAGATTAAGTTGGCTAGACGTTCAGTCGGTTTCGACACATTTTCAGGTGTGTAACAGAGCTCAAGCATGAAGCAAACTGGTGTCTGAGTGGGCTAAAGCGCATCCTGTAGGCCTAGCCTAGCATTAGCATCCTGTAGGCCTGCCTGTATGTCCTGCAGGCCTATGTCTAGCATTAGCATCCTGTAGGCCTGCCTGTATGTCCTGCAGGCCTATGTCTAGCATTAGCATCCTGTAGGCCTGCCTGTATGTCCTGTAGGCCTATGTCTAGCATTAGCATCCTGTAGGCCTGCCTGTATGTCCTGTAGGCCTATGTCTAGCATTAGCGTCCTGTAGGCCTGCCTGTATGTCCTGTAGGCCTATGCCTAGCATTAGCATCCAGTAGGCCTGCCTGTACTGTATATCCTGTAGGCCTATGTCTAGCATTATGGGTTTGAAACAAATTGACCATTGTCACCCACATCATCCTGCCTCTCTTCCCCCTCTCTCTCTCTACTCTGTCTTTTGTATCCCTCTAATGTACTAACACAAATTCCAAACAAATCTTTATAAAAAACATTACAACTATCAGAACTCGACTGAACATAGCAACAGAGCCATTATGAGAATACTGTTGTGCAGTGTGCTCGTGTGTCTGTGTGTGTGTGTGTGTGTGTGTGTGTGTGTGCTTGAGAGAACAAACTGATGAATAAGGCCTCACACCACAGTGGCATTTCACTGACATTCACTGCAGAGCCATTCATCCTGCGCTTCAAAAGCCCAGGCTAAAGTTACCTCAGAGGACTTAAACAGGGACGAATGCGCACCTGCACACACACACACACACACACACACACACACACACACACACACACACACACACACACACACACACACACACACACACACACACACACACACACACACACACACACACACACACACACACACACACACAGGGGGCACGGTGAGGGGCACGGTGGCTCAGTGGTAGAGCTGTCGCCTCACAGTCAGAAGGTCCTGAGTTCGATTCTCGCCTGGGACACTGTGGGCGCTGTGGTTGTGTCCCCCCCCCATATCTTCAGTGCCTACTGCCCAGGTGGGGTATCTCGTCGTAAGGGCCTTTCTGTCTGTGTGGAGTTTGTATGTTCTCCCCGTGCTCCCCCAGGGGGTTCCTCCGTATATAACCCCCCCCCCCCACTAAAAACATGCAGAAGATCAGATCGTCATCGTTATCTGACCAGTGACGACAACATCCGAAGTTGGTCCCCGGGCGCTGTACGAGAAAGCGACCACTGCTCCTGGCCTGCCCCCTGGAGGAAAGGACAAGCCTGGATGGGTCAAATGCAGAGGACATATTTCACCGGCCACCATCAGCATGAGTGTGTGTAGTGGCCGCATGCATGTGTTGTAGTGTGTTGTGTGACAATAAAGACGGGCTGCCGTCTGAAAATCGTTTTAAACACACACACACACACACACACACACACACACACACACACACAAGCATCTGTTGTACTAATTCCTTTCCTCAGAGTTTGTGCAACTGTGCATTTATGTATGTATGTGTGTGCAATATACAGATAGTCTTCTAAATGAATCAACCAGCAGAGGGCAGAACTTGTTGAGAACACCCAAAACCCTTACAACAACATAAGTACAGTATCAATCCATACTTGGATCTTTTGTGTGTGCGAGTCTCACCATTGTCATTGGTGTTGATGATGTGGCTGATGTTGGTGGAAGAGGTTTCAATGAGGGAGCCAGCCTGGCAAACAGCAAAATCACAGAGAACAGCATCAAACCCAGCAGTTATGCTACAGTACAACATATCATTTATACCTAGCAGTGACCTCTCAGCATTTTCAGCATTCCCCTGAAACTCGAGGGGCGGGGGGTTGATACAGGATAATATCACAATATTTTATGTGGCAATATATCGTATCGCACAAATGCCAAGTATTGCGTTATTTTGTTATATAAATTGTCAGGTGCATGCAACATTTATGACAGGGTTGGTCAGTCTGTCTACTTGACAATTTTGCTGCAGTAAAAATGACTGAAATTAGATGAACACGTGGAAACGTTATCTTCGATAACCATAATGGTGACATAATTTGCAGTGGGGAAAAAAGGTAATTGATTGATTGATTGATTGATTGATTGATTTTATTTGGGATAAAGAATGACAACATCCAAGGGATGACATGAAAAGTGCAAACACTTATTTCCATCATGGTCCCTGTATGGTCCGATATAATAAATTGCAATATATCGGAATACTCAATATATTACAATACTAGCATATTGCAATATCACAATACTATCGTATTGTGACTTGGATCGTATCCTGGGGCATCTGGTGATTCCCATCCCTATTAAACTCTAGTAAATCTAAAACCAAAATGATTATGGTCAAACCTACCCCTAAAGACGCAGGCCTTCTGATGTTCAATCCCATGCTGTGATAAATCATCTTACCCTTGCCTGCGCTGCAAACTTAACTGCTTAAACCAGGGGTGGC
>NC_139636.1:28330953-28345953 GCF_964638095.1 Poromitra crassiceps
ATATTCAAAATTAATTCATAATGTTTTCATGTAACTACTTTATTTGTTATTTTGTGCAGTAACGCTCTAATTGCCAATGAATTATGTTAGTGTTAGTTTCCAAAAAATGATATGAAGCCTTTGCAGACAGCTCTCCTGTGTTTATAGCATCTCTTTAATGAATTGGGTTCTTTCTTTTCAAGCGTCACAGTAGACCGTTTCACCTTGATAACATAAAACATTCTAAATGGACTCTAGCTGATTTCTTGTTGCAGTGTTTGCTGACAGCTGACAGGAAATAAACTAGGGTCCAAACTGCTGTTCCCTTAGCAACAGAATTCCAATCAAATGGTCTATACAAAGATTAATTCATCCCACCCCCATATTTCCTCACACTTTCTCTCACATCTGCAGGTGTTAGTGGATCCCATGAATCACTCAGCATGCTCTCCTGACTGCAAGATGTTGCTGCGACTGGTTGAGGACCCAGGAGGATATAACATCACACTGAGAGCTGATAGAAGAGATACCACGCTGGAGGCAAAGACCTTTCACTTTAGTGAGTCTGTGACCTCTGACCCTGAATACCCCGCCCACTCCCTGTGGTGAAAAACGGTTTCAAACTGAGTTCTGGAGGTTGGTACATTGGTTAATGATGTTAACTCCTCTCCTCCCTTTCTGTACATGTGTCCAGTTCCAGTCTCCCTCTCCTCCCTCCGTGTATACAGCACAACCACGACTGCTCTCCTCACCTGGACACTTCAGAGAGGACAACGACTTTCCACACTCCGTCTACACGACACTCACACACAATCTGTCACGCACATCTTCCACATAGACTCATCAGAGAGACATTCCCAGTACACAGTGAAAGGCCTCCAGCCTGGCACTCGCTTCAAGGCCAAAATTGTTGTGACCACATTCCTCACCCACCTTAATATGATCTTGAAACAGCAACTCAGCATTGGCATGGAAACAGGTACCGTATAAGACACATCCATACACAAACAGGCGACTAGTAAAACCACTAGTCGACACTGTGCTTAGTAGTCGACTAGTCGTTTTTTTTTATTTTTTATTATTATTATTTTTTATCTTTAAGAAAGAACATGAGGTATTTACACGACATACATGGACTATCATATCCCATATCCCATATCCCCCACAAAGAACATCAAAACACAACAAAACAAAACAAGAAAACTGCATAAGATACACAATAATCCAAGAACAAACAAGACTATTGGACAAACAACCAAACAAAAACAATGCATTCAAAGTAAATACATAGATCTTGCCCTGTTGGCAGCTAGGAAATTCATAGCTTTAAATTGGAAAGCATCCAATCCCCCAGCTGTAGTTCACTGGTGGAATGAACTCTCAAGCTACCATACGTTGGATAACATTTACTCCAAGAGCAAAGGCAGATTCTTAGACATCCCCAAAATATGGCAACCACATGCAGAGTTTGACTTTAAGAACTTTTTACCCCAGTGTCATTAGGCTTATCAGGATAGGAGCTGAATGCATTGTTTTTGTTTGCTTGTTTGTCCAATAGTCTTGTTTGTTCTTGGATTATTGTGTATCTTATGCAGTTTTCTTGTTTTGTTTTGTTGTGTTTTGATGTTCTTTGTGGGGGATATGGGATATGATAGTCCATGTATGTCGTGTAAATACCTCATGTTCTTTCTTAAAGATTAAAAAAAAAGAAACGACTAGTCGACTACCTTTAGGGACGACTAGTCGACTAGTAAAATTCACTAGTCGTGAATGCCCTACACAGACTTCAACAAGACTAACTGACCACAAGTTGGCCATCCAATCCGGCTGTGAGTTGATAACAATTTATGTCTCCAGCTCAGTGCCCCATTGGCTGGTTGGCCAACCAGAGCACCTGCTACACTGTGAGGAGGAGAGGCTTGGCTTGGAGTGATGCCCAGCACAGCTGCAGAGACCTGGCAGCTGGAACTCACCTGGCCGACGTGAAAACCCAGGAAGATCTCCTCTTTATGTCTGCTCATCTGCTCGCCCACAACACCTTGCTGCTGCTGTGGACCGCACTCAATGACCAGCAGGTACAGCAGCATTACAACAGACACATACAGTAATCCTTAAACCTGAAATCAAGTACTGAAATAGGACTATTTGAAAATAAACCTTCCAAGAATCTGGACTTGATTTGAGCTGATGCAAAAGTCAGGTGTGTATGGTAATCCATCACAGTGGAGTTTATTTTGAAAGAGATGTGCTAGTGTAACCGAGGTGAATCAGTGTTGATTCCTCGTGAGTCCAGTGTGGTAGCGAGTGGATTGGTTAAACTCACTCCCCCAGTTATAAAGGCATGTTAATCAGCTCCGCCAAGGGAGCTAGCTCTCTTGGTGGAGTGGTTAGTGTCTTTGACTCCCAAGCCGAAGGTCGGCGGTTCGTACCCACCCCTGGGCAAGCCCCTTTAACATGGGTTGCTGCAAATACCACCTACACAACGCCAGGAAAGCTCCAAGGCAGCAGGTTACTCCTTAGAGAGGTTAGTTTTTTGATGCTTTAAACCTGATGACAGTGCAGCAGAGCTCATCATCTTTCTTGTGTATACAGTGTTGATCTCCCCCCTCTGTCACTCCACAGGTCGAGGGTCAACCCCGCTGGTCCGATGGCTCAGCCTATAACCTGACCGACTCTGTGGCGTCATTACTGCCAGCCAATCAGACAGACTGTTTTGCCCTCCAGAGGAACGCCACAGGCCCAGGATACTTTCTCACGCCATTCTTCTGTAACATCCCCTTACCCTTCATCTGCCAATTCCACAGTAAATAAATGCAATACTAATAATAATGCAAATACACCTTTATTAACCCAAAACCACCGCATTTTCTGTAGGAACTTGTGGCGAAGTTGTGGTGAGCAGTTATCCTTGAAATACCAGTTGATAAACAAAATTTTCTCCACTTTGTCAACTTTGTTTTCTTATCTGTAGCAGCAACAACCCATGCAAAACACTTTCTTAAAGGAACACTCCGCCCATTTTCAACCAGCTTTGTATCATTAGAACATCAGTAGTATATCAGAAAACTGTAAACGGTTTTGAAGTCTGTCATTTAATTTGACAGTTATTGAGTGTTAAAGTGTGGACCAGTGACATCACTGGTCCACACTAACTAAAATTAATAACTCAGTAACTCAAATCAACTCTTAAACTGTAAACGGTTTTGAAGTCATTCATCTAGTTTGACAGTTATTGAGAGTTGATTTGAGTTAATGAGTTATTAATTTGAGTTAGTGTGGACCAGTGATGTCACTGGTCCACACTTTAACACTCAATAACTGTCAAATTAAATGACAGACTTCAAAACAGTTTACAGTTTTCTGATATACTACTGATGTTCTAATGATACAAAGCTGGTTGAAAATGGGCGGAGTGTTCCTTTAACATTTGGGAGCATTTGTTTCTCTTTCTTGTCTCCTTTCTTGCTTTCTCTGATGTTACTCCTCTTCTCTCTCTCTCTGCCACAGCTCCTCCAGTCCCTCCCCTTTTCTCCTTCGACCTGGTTCAGGTGACAGAGCAAGAGGCGGAGCTTCGCTGGAGTGACCTCTCGCCCATGACCTCGTTTGACCCTTCTACCTGTCAGATCATCCTGCAGTACCAACAGGAGGCAGTGGGCGAGTCAGGGCAAAGTGAAGACGATAGAAGCAGGAGGCGGGACGGCAAAGTAATGCGTGAGGGCGACGAAAAGGGGACGCAGACCCACAGCAGGGTCGACAGATTTGTGCACGTCCCCGTTTCTCTCTCCTCCAGAGCGGTGACTGTGGCAGGTCTGTCCCCAGGGAGTGTCTACTCTTTCACCCTTCGAGCCTCTCGCCCTTCTGGTTCCTCCTGGAGCCTGGGACAAACACGTACTGCGTATACTAGTGAGTCACACAAGCAGCCATACAAGCAGAGCAAAAATAATACTCCTCATCTTTCTGCTAAGAAATGTAATTTACAATTTACACGTACATTATCTTTCTCACAGGACCACTCCCACCGCAGAATTTCACTGTTGGCCCCATTACAGTCAGTCAGATTAGTGTTCATTGGATGCTGCCCGACTCTCAGTATGTGATTGGTTGGGCCTTTCTTGTACGCTACATGGACATGACTTCAAGACAAGAGAGGATAGCTGGAATGGCCAACATCTCCACATCGTCTGGGTCCAACATCTCCACATCGTCTGGGACCAACCTCGACACATCGTCTGGGACTGCTGGATGGCAGTCATACACTGCTGTGATTGGAGGGTTGGAGTCTTACAGGAAGTACAGTGTTGGAGTTTACACAGTCACCCAGCATGGGGTTGAGAGCTGTGGACAGCCACCTCTGACTGTGCAAACTGGTAAGCCAGTAATCTTAGCATTTAGTTTAAAGTCTATGCGAAAGAGTGTATGCTTTTGCTAATTGTTTCTTTCTATGTATTGCGTTGTATTTAAAGTCAAAGTTAACCTCTACTAGTTACCAAAATATGTCCTATGGCCGGTTGTTGCATGTATGTCAGTGATGACCATTGAATACTGTCAAACAGTATTTTCAAATAATTCATATGGTTTTTAAATTGCTTGGACTACTAGAGGGTCAGGGTTTGCCACACAGGGCAAACAAGCACCAGAAAATATCACAGCAAAGTCGTTACACTACTTTTCGGGAATGGACAAACTTCTATTTTATGACGCTATGTGATTGGGGTCTAGTCCACCCAACTGGCATTTCAAGTAGAGCTGCATGATCATGGCTATAATGATGATCCAGATTATTTTGCTAGATATTCTAATCCAAATTATTAAATACATGATTCTTTGTCTCCATTATTTGGAGAACAGATGTTTTCTTTTGCATCTTCAGCATCTTGACTATTGTCAATAGAACAAGCAGAAAGGAAAGGAAAGAATGCTTTAGGCATTTGTCTGACTTAATCCTGTCATCCAGAATGACTTCAACAGTTGAATAATATTAAATGTTTCAATAATGTTGAATTTGCAATTAATAATAGTGGAAACTAAAATCATGATTAAGTATGTAGCCCTTACTCAAAGTAAGTTAAACAAATGACAGGAGATACGTATTTGCAAGTCCTATTGGACCCAGGTGGGTTGCCCAATGATGACACTGTGCCCTGTGCATCTCTCAGCAGTGAGAGCCCCTAGTGGTCTGGAGGTGTGGAGCGTGGGGGGAAACCTGACAGCCTGTTGGGACAGTCCACCTGTTGATCCTCCAGATGGTTATTATATCACATCCCAGCCTCTCAGCCACCCCAGTCCAACTGCAATGTGGATCAACCAGTCCAGTCCCAGTGCACTCTGGGTAAATGGGTCTGTCTGTGTTGTTCTGGGCACGTTTACTCCAGGCCAGACCTACGAAGTAGCAGTGAGCTCACTGAGGGCAAAAGACAAGAGCCAGAGGACCAGCATCGTACACACCACAGGTAGTAGAGACAGACATGTGGCCTTTGGCAATGTTGTGCTCATTCCTTTTACCATGCTAACTAGGGGTGGGGGAAAAAATCGATTCACCGAAGTATCGCGATTTTTAATGTCACGATATTTTGGATCGATCTTTTATTCCAGAATCGATAATCGCAAAAAAATATATATATATATATATATATATTTTTTTTGGTGCTTGCAGTCAGGCCACTCACTGAACAGCAGGCCAGGCGCAGCCTACTGGTTTACTAGTGGTTTTATTACTTTATTAGTTAGTCTGAAGTAATAATTACACTTCAGGGTTAAAGTGGGTGCATCTCATTGTAAAATTGGACTTCAAACGGCCCAAATCTGGCTTCAAACGGCCAAAATTGGGCTTCAAACAGCCCAAATTTCACGTGCGTCGGCCCATATCGGCCTGGCCTGCTTGGTATCTAATGCCGGCCTGAATTATGATCCCAGTCCGCCCCTGTTTTTAACTATCGCCCAGCCCTACTCATGATATATAATATACAGTCTCTAGTGTATGATTCAACTTTTCCCATGTTCTAATCTAGTGTAAAAAAGCAAACAAACTGAAAAAATAAAAGAAAAAAATAAACAAAAATCGCAATAAATCGTAATATCGAATCGCAATAATCGTAGAATCGCAATACTTAAGAATCGCAATATAAATCGAATCGGCACCCAAGAATCGTGATAGTATCGAATCGGGAGATAAGTGAATCGCCACAGCCCTAATGCTAACCATTTTTTTAATAAAATAGTCTGTTTTGTTTTCTCTCTCTGTATGTGTATCTGTCTGCAGAACCGTGTCCAGTACAAGTAGCAATTCCTCTTTCAGTGGGCACACGCTCTGCACAACTGTATATCCAGCGTCCACAGCTAGGTGTGCTTGATGGGGTGAAGTTGTGTGTGTGTGACGATGCGTGTGAAGGAGTGTGTGAGTACAGGTGTGACTGGCACTCCCTCCCTACGGGCACTCACATGGTAACCCTTAACAACCTGAGTCCAGGATCAGAATACCAACTCATGGTGTACAGCACCAGCCGGGAACGGACCGGGCCACCCTACTACGCCCGCCCCATTAGAACAAGTGAGTGATGCCTGTGCTAATGACTTGCTTCTGTACACACACACACGTATACACATGCGCACGCTAGCCTCATCGCTAATGACAACACAAACACAGCAAACATCACGTCAGATTTTGATTCCCAGGCATCAGTGCAACAGCATAAGCATTGGGGCTGTTGGTGCTTGTCTAGTCTCTCCCCAGACTCAAATATTACGTTGAATCGCTGCACGCGTTTTTGATTGTAGTATTTGTTTGTTACTCACAGTATGTGATGTGTGATATGGTTTTTGATTGTATTTGTTACTCACAGTATGTGATGTGTGACATGGTTTTTGATTGTAGGCCTTGCCCCTCCTACCAAAGTGAGGGAGGGTGTGGTGACAGATGTCTCCATAGTGCTGCGTTGGGATCCAGCACAAGGACAGGCTCACAGCTACGAGGTCGTGTGCTTCGACTGTGACCGCTCGCTCATGGTAACTTAAAAAAATGCAAGGTTAGAGAAGCAGGCTTTGGTGAAGTTTATATTCAAATCCCCGGCCTAGACCGACTGGGTAGGGGAAGTCAATGTGAAGGGTTCCCATCTGCCAAAATGAGCAGTGAATTACACGAATCACCCAGCTGCTCCAGTGGAGATTCCTGGTGTGGTGACCACCAATTAATAACGACTAAGTTCTTACATCATCATGTGTGAGTTTATGCATTGTAACCCTCCCTCTTCCTGTAACTAGTTCTGCTGGTTGTTGCTGTAAGAATTATAATGCCTTATTATAATTCCTTAGTCAATTTTCCTGCTTAAGTTAAGAAATGATTTCCCCTTTGTTTGTGTGCTACAGGTGCAGAAGGTGTTCAGTCAGAGCGCAGTGTTTTCTAGCCTGACTCCAGGCAGACTCTATCACTTTGCAGTACGAACAGAGAAGGAATCCTTCACAGACAGCCCCCGTGTCACTGTCAACATCACTGCAGGTAAGAGGTAAACACACACACACACGCACACACACGCACACACACACACGCACACACACACTCCTCTACCTTTCTTCTCAAAGTCATGTGGTATTTTGTATGTGTCAGCTCCTAGTCCGGTGCAGGTGTCAATCTTCAATAAAACAACATCATCCATTGGCGTCAGTTGGAGCACGGTCAGGGGTGTCGTTAGTGGATTCATCCTGTCAATCAACAACAGAACCTCCAATCAAAAGCTGAACCTCTCCCCGCAAGAGCCCAGGTCAGCCTCAGAAACACTGATTGGATGAGCTGTGTGTGTGTGTGTGTGTGTGTGTTTGTGCGTGTGTGTGTGTGTGTGTGTGTGTGTGTGTGTGTGTGTGTGTGTGCGTGTGTGCGTGTGTGTGTGCGTGTGCGTGTGTGTGTGTGTGTGTGTGCGTGTGTGTGTGTGTGTGTGCGTGTGCGTGCGTGCGTGTGTGCGTGCGTGTGTGTTGTTCAATATATGCTATTATTGGTAGCGGCTCAATGCAGGAGGCGCTGGGTTTTTTTGCCATAAAGTGTATTCTGTCCGTTATCTTGTCTTGCAGTATAACTGTATCTGTCAACCTGCCATTGTCATCATCCTGTGTGGTGTTATCCTTTGTGTATGCATTCATGTGGTTGCCAATTAGGCACTTATGTAACTGACTCCCAATATCTGATTGCATTATTAGTGTTTATGTCCTTTGTACTTTGTATCCATGTGGACATATAAATAAATAATTTAAATGTGTGTGTGTGTGTGTGTGTGTGTGTGTGTGTGTGTGTGTGTGTGTGTGTGTGTGTGTGTGTGTGTGTGTGTGTCTACAGATCTCACACTTTTGAAGGCCTTGCTCCTGGAAGCCAATACACTATTAAAATGATTAGCATCAGTGGAGAGAAGAGGAGTAAACCTGCTACTATTATCCTTCATACCAGTGAGTTAAAGAGTTTGCATACAGTGTGTGTGTGTGTGTGTGTGTGTGTGTGTGTGTGTGTGTGTGTGTGTGTGTGTGTGTGTGTGTGTGTGAGAGAGAGAGATTTGTTTTACAAAGTTGATGTAGCTGGAAATTGTAAATTATTGTTATGTGAGGGAGGGGATGGTTGTGGTGTGTAATAAATCTTTTTAAAATTAAACATTTTATCACAAGATTTTCATAAGGAGAGCAGGTTCAAGAGTCAAACCATGGAAGGTCCAGCCAAACAGGAAATTATGTTTATGTGTATTTAATTTCAGCCTTAGTTAGTTTTACTACATCATTGTGTCAGAGTAGGATAGCCTGGTGGGGGGGGGGGGGGGTTATGGTGTGTAATAAATCTTTTTAAAAATAAACATTTTTTCACAAGCAGTCTAAGCTCAAGGCTAAACCATGAAGAGGAAATTACGTTTGCCTTTTTGCCTCAGCCTTTTCTTACTGATAATGCTGTCTACTCTTAACTGATTACTCAGCAAATGTTCACCACAGAAGTTATTCACTGTGTAAAGTAGATCATTTACTGACTCAAGATCTCAGTACTCTGCCTTCTCCACTATCTCCCCCTGGTGGTTCAAACTGAACACAAAAGTGTATAAAGTTCACACCTGTATTCAAATGCATGTTAACCAGAATGACGGATGACGATGATGATGATGTGATAATGATAATGCTAATTGGCGTTTTTGTGTCCAGTCCCAGAGGGGCCACAGGAAGTGGTCCTTGCAGAGCAGGTTGTGACGTCTGTATTTGTCAGCTGGAGATCACCACCAGGACAGGTGGAGGGGTATAAGGTAGGATATCTACATTAGGCAATCCGTTTGCTTACTCAATACAACAATCAAAGAAGCAGAGGTTGCCAGAGTTCAGGCATATCATTTTACTGTAGTAGCTACCACACAGATGGACTGATGTTCATGTCGTCTGTCTCATGTACATTACACACATGTTACTCAAAATGAGTTTTTCCGAGGAGGAAGTAGGCTCTTGAGTTGGGTTTCACATTCACCTGTGGACTCCCAATGGACACACTCACCTGTTGGTTGCCTAGCAACTGTTGCCGGCACGGCACGGCTTCGGTTACCGACCCCTTTAAAGATGTATGACCACCTTAGAGCCATGGCCAGGAAGAATGACCAAGCACTCTCTACAGTCATGCACATGCAATCCCCTTGCTACAGTAACCGTACAAAATAAAATGAACGAGAGAAATGTGTAGATGCACAGCGACACAAAATAGCGTCATCTTTTCAGTGACCGCGTGGAGTTGTGTTTTTGAAGCTCTGCACAGGCGTCTGAAGATGTATCTATTAGGGGTGTCAAAAATAATCGATTATAAGATGCATCGCGATGCGGACGTGCACGATTCTGCATCGATTCACAAATGTCAAAAATCGATTATTAATTTTTTTATTTTTATTTTTTATTATCAAATAAAATATAATGGAAGTACATGCAGTTGTTTATTTTAATTATGGATCATAATACAATGCAATTCCAAATGCACTTTTATTTTAAAAGTAGCCACACAGTGAGAAAAAAGAAAGTGAGAAAAAATAAATCATGTATTGCGGAAAAAAGTGATGCATCGATTTAAGATGCATCGAGATGCATCGAGATGCATCGATAATCGTACTCGAATGGAATCGTAGCCCTCTGAATCGTAATCGAATCGAATCGTGAGGCCAGTGAAGATTCACAGCCCTAGTATCTATGTTTGACGGCATGTTCCTGTTCTCAGCTGGTGTTTGGCCTGCTATCAGTGGACAGGAGGTCATGGCAGAAGGTGCTTGTCCAGCGTACAACTTATGAGATCAATGATTTGATTCCCGGATCAGACTACGGCGTCAGCATCCACAGCCTGCTGGGTTCAGACATAAGTCAAGCAGTCCACAGAGAGTTCAACACACGTAAGATCTCACACACACACACACACACACACAGGCCTCCTGTACGCTCCTTCACCCACACCCACAGGCACTGGCCTATCATGAAAGATAAAGCTGTTTTTTAATTGGTGCTTTCTTTGTCACAACATACAGGTACATAATAAAGAATCAAAACAAATTGCTAAATTGTGGCTTAAATAATAAAGTGTCTCTGTTGTGTGTGTTCCAGGCCCAGCGGGCATATGTGCCCTTCACCTGCTGGGCGTGAACTCCTCCTCTGCCACCGTGAGCTGGGACGGGGCGCTGGGCGGGTTGGACTTCCACAGAGTCACGGTGGCCAACGCCTCGGTCACGCGCACGCTCGCCGTACCCGAGGAGGAGCGGCGCGCGGTGTTGACGGGGCTGGTGGCCGGCTGTAGCTACAACGTGAGCGCTGAGAGAGTGAGAGGGCTGTTGGCGGGGAGCGCCGCCTTTCTGACCGTAACCACAGGTAGAGGATAGTACTGTGCAGGGTGGGGACGGCTGTAGCTCAGGAGGTAGAGCGGGTTGTCCACTAATTGCTTTGGATAAAAGAGGTCGGTGGTTCGATTCCCGCCTCCTCCAGTCTGCATGTCGAAGTGTCCTTGGGCAAGACACTGAACCCCAAATTGCTCCCTGATGGTGTGCCAGCACTCTGCGTGGTAGCCTGCCGCCATCGGTGTGTGAATGGGTGAACGAACCTACTGATTGTAAAGCGCTTTGGATAAAGGCGCTATATAAATGCAGGCCATTTACCATTTACAGGGGCTACACCCGTCAACACCCCCATTATGTCGCCCCCCTGCTTGCCTCTTCATTGAATTACAGGAAGTTTCTCCTCCTCTCCTACTCTATTTCTCCCTTTCGTTGTCCTTCATGAGTGCCACCTCGTGTGCGGGCGGTGAGCGTAGTGAACGTGTCTGCACGCGCATTCTCGCTACGATGGGAGCCGTCGGAAGGGTGCGTGGATCAATACCACGTGAGCCTGCTGCCTCACCAGGGAGAAGTCACAGTGCAGCCCACACGTGACGGACACATTCAGGTACACACATTCACAGAGCATCCTCAGTCAGACACTCCCTATACCCGTCTTCAGTAACAAGTGAATGAATTGACATACTTTTTAAAATAATAAACTCATCACAGATACTCCTTCTAACAAAAAGCTGACAGGATTTGTATTACTTTATTAAGTGAGCAAGTAATTAATAACGTTTATTTGTATAGCACCATTGACAGATACAGAATCTCAAAGTGCTCAGATAGGGGGAGGATCAAAATGGTAAAAAAAAAAAAAAGGTCAAAGATTACACCTAAATTGACTTAACCCAGTGCACTGCTTGATGACTTAACCCAGTGCACTGCTTGATGACTTAACCCAGTGCACTGCTTGATGACTTAACCCAGTGCACTGCTTGATGACTTAACCCGTATAGTAATATAGTATATGTAAGGGATAATGTATTGTGAGCCGGTGATTACTGGCGAAATAATGACCGACAGGTGAATGATTGAGCCCGACGCGCAGCGGAGGGCTTAATCATTCACCTGAAGGTCATTATTTCCAGTAATCACCGGCTCACTATACATTATCCCGCTTAGAACACGGCCTACAACTAAATTATTTCAGTAATCTGACAAAAATAATTATTCAAATAGATTTTTTAATAGCGTTTTCAACGACAAAGCGGTTTCATTCGTAATTGGCACACAAGACACCACAGCTGCAACTGGTTGGCCTAATTAGTAGTGTCTTGCTGACAAAAGGCTCTTATCAACTGATTAATCCAGGTCTGGCAGAGCAGCGGTCGGTTGTCGAGAAATAATGACCGGTGAATCTTGTTGATTGACCAATCAGAATCGAGTATTCAAGAGAGCCGTGTTCTAAATATATATACACACACACACACACACACACACACACACACACACACACACACACACACACACACACACACATTACATATGTAAGGGATAATGTATATTGAGGCGGTGATTACGGGGGAAATAATGACCGACAGGTGGATTGAGCCCGACGCGCCAGCGGAGGGCTTAATCGTTCACCTGAAGGTCATTATTTCCCAGTAATCACCGCCTCAATATACATTATCCCGCTTAGAACACGGCCTACAACTAAATCATTCAATAATCTGACAAAAATAATTATTCAAATAGATTTTTTAATAGCGTTTTCAACGACAAAGCGGTTTCATTCGTAATTGGCACACAAGACACCACAGCTGCAACTGGTTGGCCTAATTAGTAGTGTCTTGCTGACAAAAAGCTCTTATCAACTGATTAATCCAGGTGTGGCAGAGCAGCGGTCGGTTGTCGAGAAATAATGACCGGTGAATATTGTTGATTGACCAATCAGAATCGAGTATTCAAGAGAGCCGTGTTCTAAATGTGTGTGTGTGTCTGACATGAACTGAACCAGAGAGACAGAGAAACTCCAATTAGCAAGGTATGAAAAGAACGAGTCCAAAGCAGACCTGGAAATACCCACTAACGGCTTTAGCCTATTCAAAATGATTATGGACTGTATCAACAGCTGAGCTGAGAGCCAATAAAACCAATACTAGGCATTTCCCATCATCTGCAGCCATCACAATGTCATTTGTAACCTACGTTTAGGGATTAATTGATGTCGCCTACTACTGCTGATGGCAGAGTCTGCACTTCAGCTGCATTCACACATACTGTAAATACCATCAGTGAGATGCTGTCAGGAGGAGCAGTGCAGGAGGCGTTCTACTGTAGAGCACTGGCCTTCTAGCTGAGTTATGATACTGAATACACGGGCACGCACGCACACACACACACACACACACACACACACACACACACACACACACGCACACACACACACACACACACACACACACACGCATGGCCTCTCCTCCCATTCAACAAAGTCCCGCCCCATACTGGCTCTTCCCTGCTGCCAGGTGTCAGATACCCCCCAAATGTAACCATACACCACACACACACACACACACACACACACACACACACACACACACACACACACACACACACACACACACACACACACACACACACACAGAGAGAGAACACACAGTTGAGTAATACATCTCATTATTTATTAGGGAGGCCTCATGAGCTCAAGCCTGAATCATTCATTTGCTGAAGCACCTCTCCCCAGAGAGACAGAGACAGAGAGAGAGAGAGAGAGACTGGAGGAAGAGCGCTAGCTTTGTGTTAATGAAACCACCCGCTGCCCTGCCATTCTATGGCCGTCACTGGCTAACTGCTAATACTTGGAATACCCCATCATTCACTGCCTGGACAACTACTAACCCTGTGACCTACAGTACCTCTACTAACCAGCAAGCCTTTCTAGCTTTGGAATCACTTCTATTCAACTCAGTGGGATAAACCTGTTGACCGGCGCTAGCCTATATGTACCATATGTAACACCGGATGCATCTCTACTGGCAAAGGCCGCTGTAACCCTGCTGTGTCTAACTAAAGCTAACTGCTATCCGGCATGGCCCTCTCTCTCACCTTGCTGCTGATACTGCACTTATTGGGACAGGCACACTCACAGGTAAGAATTTAAGACTTACCATCTGGCATTCCTGTACACTCAGATATAAATGGGTTTTACACTCAGGTGTATCCTCAGCTATACAGTACATGAACAGTACAGACTACTCTCCCATCCACGTATTGTAGGTACCATTGCTGCCAAACAGAATATGTGGATATAGGACAATTGCACTTTACTTTAGTTACTTACTTGCAGCACATGCACAGATGCAGAAAATGTTTTTTTAAGAGGACGAAAAGGTCAGTCAACATATACTGCTGTCAGAGGTTCAGTCAGTATACTGCTGTCAGGTTCAGTCAGTATACTGCTGTCAGGTTCAGTCAGTATACTGCTGTCAGGTTCAGTCAGTATACTGCTGTCAGGTTCAGTCAGTATACTGCTGTCAGGTTCAGTCAGTATACTGCTGTCAGGTTCAGTCAGTATACTGCTGTCAAAGGTTCAGTCAGTATATACTGCTGTCAGGTTCAGTCAGTATACTGCTGTCAGGTTCAGTCAGTATATACTGCTGTCAGAGGTTCAGTCAGTATACTGCTGTCAGGTTCAGTCAGTATACTGCTGTCAGAGGTTCAGTCAGTATACTGCTGTCAGAGGTTCAGTCAGTATACTGCTGTCAGAGGTTCAGTCAGTATACTGCTGTCAGAGGTTCAGTCAGTATACTGCTGTCAGGTTCAGTCAGTATACTGCTGTCAGGTTCAGTCAGTATACTGCTGTCAGGTTCAGTCAGTATACTGCTGTCAGAGGTTCAGTCAGTATACTGCTGTCAGGTTCAGTCAGTATACTGCTGTCAGGTTCAGTCAGTATACTGCTGTCAGGTTCAGTCAGTATACTGCTGTCAGAGGTTCAGTCAGTATACTGCTGTCAGAGGTTCAGTCAGTATACTGCTGTCAGAGGTTCAGTCAGTATACTGCTGTCAGAGGTTCAGTCAGTATACTGCTGTCAGAGGTTCAGTCAGTATACTGCTGTCAGGTTCAGTCAGTATACTGCTGTCAGGTTCAGTCAGTATACTGCTGTCAGAGGTTCAGTCAGTATACTGCTGTCAGGTTCAGTCAGTATACTGCTGTCAGGTTCAGTCAGTAT